>NW_016805294.1:180463-193397 GCF_001698545.2 Rhinopithecus bieti | reverse complement strand
GGAGGGATTGCATTGGGAGTTATACCTGATGTAAATGACGAGTTGATGGGTGCTGACGAGTTGATGGGTGCAGCACACCAACATGGCACAAGTATACATATGTAACAAACCTGCACGTTATGCACATGTACCCTAGAACTTAAAGTATACTACTACTAATAATAATAAAAAGAAGAAACAATTTGAAAAGAATAAAAATAAAAATAAATGTTAAAAAAAAAAAAATTCTCACATTCTGTAGGTTGCCTGTTCACTCTGATGATAGTTTCTTTTGCTGTGCAGAAGCACTTTAGTTTAATTAGATCCCATTTGTCACGTTTGGCTTTTGTAACCATTGCTTTTGATGTTTTAGTCATGAAGTCTTTGCCCATGTCTATGTCCTGAATGGTATTGCCTAGGTTTTCTTCTAGGGTTTTTATGGTTTTAGGTCTTGTGTTTAAGTCTTTAATCTATCTTGAGTTAATTTTTGTATAAGGTGTAAGAAAGGCGTCTAGTTTCAGTTTTCTGCATATGGCTACCCAGTTTTCCCAACACCATTTATTAAAAAGGGAATCCTTTCCCCAATTATTGTTTTTGTCAGGTTTGTCAAAGATCAGATGGTTGTAGATGTGTGGCATTATTTCTGAGGCCTCTGTTCTGTTCCATTGGTTCTATATATATATTTTTTTGTACAGTACCATGCTGTTTTGGTTATTGTAGCCTTGTAGTATAGTTCGAAGTCAGGTAGCATGATGCCTCCAGCTTTGTTCTTCTTCCTTAGTATTGTCTTGGCTATACGAGCTTTCTCTTGGTTCCATATGAAATTTAAAGTAGCTTTTTCTAATTCTGTGAAGAAAGTCAATGGTAGTTTGGTGGGGACAGCATTGAATCTATAAATTACTTTTGGCAGTATGGCCATTTTAACAATGTTGATTCTTCCTATTCATGGAATGTTTTTCCATTTGTTTGTGTCCGCTCTTATTTCCTTGAGCAGTGCTTTGTAGTTCTCCTTGAAGAGGTCCTTCACATCCCTTGTAAATTGTATTCCTAGGTATTTTATTCCCGTGTTAGCAATTGTGAATGGGAGTGCACTCACGATTTGGCTCTCTGTTTGTCTATTATTGGTGTATAAGAATGCTTGTGATTTTTGCACATTGATTTTGATTTGAAACCAACGAGAACAAAGAAACAATGTACCAGAATCTCTGGGACACAGCTAAAGCAGCATTTAGATGGAAGTTTATAGCACTTAAAGCCTCCTCCTTAGGCCTTACCTAGCTACTTTTGCTAAAGGAATTCTTCCTTCTTATTGTTATAGCTCTTTGTTTTATTTTTTCCCCCCATAGTCCTTGTCATTCTCTAAAAACATTCATTCTTCTTGTGTGCTTTCTAATTGCAATGTTAGATTCATAAAAGCAGAACTTTGTTTAACTACTATATCTACAATGGTGAGGACAATGTTGGGCCCATGATAAGAGTCAGCAAAAATGTGTTAGACTTGGATGACTCCATAGCACATTACATTCTAAGATTTTATTATTGTAGGTCTCATCATTCTTAAACTCATCATGTCCTTAAACAATTGCAGTGTGGCTTATTTTTTACATGAATGCTTATTTGCATTTAAATATTGTATCAACAGCATATTTTATCTACAACATGCTAGCATAGTGGTTTAAAGTATGGTCCTGAAGTCCTTCAGATTGTGTGGATTTCTATCCACGCTCTGTTGCGTGACATTGTGCTAGTTATACAGATTCTTTACACTTAGTATTTTAAAATATTTTTATATACAAATTATGGATAATAACATTGCCCCTGCCCTATAGTATGTTTGGCTGAGAAAATCAGAAGAAATATGTATACTACTTAATACAGTGCCTGGCATATGCTAAATCCTCAAGTGTTAGCTGTTAGTAATAGTAGTAGTATTTAATGTTTTTACACAATGTGCAACTGTTAAGCCAGTACTTTTACATGAAAATAAGTCAATAGCAAGGTGAACTGAATATGACCAAGAATTTAAATATATCTTCAACGTTGTTTAGTCCAGAAAAATAAATGTATACCATTTTCATGCTATTTTCTCCTAGCCTTATGTGTTCATACTGACAAGTGATAAGCTTTCTGATAGCTTCAGAGGGAGAGAGGAGAAAATAAGAGGGATTCAATAAAAGTGCATTTTTATCTTTGAAACCTTGTATAACTCGGAATTTTCTTATCCTAAAATATCCTAATGTAAAAATTAGAATTCAGAGTGATGGCAAACAACTGTATCCATATTGTATATATATTCTAAGTTGTTTCACTTGTATATATTGTTCTTGGGATAGAAAAGGAAAAAAATTACATTGATGTTCAATATCAAGTAAAATACATATTTTTTAAAATACCAGTAATGATGTAATCAACATTACTTGGCAGAAGAAACAAACTTTACATGCTCTTATCTGATTTCATAAGGGTATATAAAGTCAATACAATAGACACATAATTATGCATATCTACTGAGCATTAAAATTCACCTTAAGTATTAATTCTTTATTCATATGAATAATTAAAATTTGCTTTATTTAAGTTTTAAAAGTATTTTGAGAACCAGCTTATTTCTAAGAACTGAATACCCTTGATACATGCTTTTGATCCTGATTCAATGAAATTGTTTTTCTATTCTTCTTTGTTTAGCATATAAAACAGGCAAGCCCACAGTTTGTACTTCATGGCTATCCTTCACTCTTGTTGAAGTATAGCAAAATTATAGTCCTGTCAAAACATATTAGTAGCTGTGGACAATCTTTGGCTACCTCTAGTTTTCATGCATATTTATAATCTTAATAATTATCTATGCAATGCTTTGTTGAAAGTTTCATTGGTCTGATTTCTATTTAGAAAAGCTTTCTTCTTTTAAGAATACATGATTACCCAAATAGTCTACCCTAAATGTTGTATTTCTTTGGCATAGTAAGTGTGATTTCCTTAGCATGGCAAATCTCTGACGTGTGAGAAAGGTAAATTGAAAAATGAACCAAATTATTTCAATGAGAACTCAAGCAAATGTGCTTGTAGGAATTTCAACAAGTGCCCTATCAGTTAAAGAAAAATGATTTGAAGGCTGAGTGTCTAGCTAAGTGCCTGATTTCTCTGTGCATATTTATCATTAATTAATCTATAAATGTAGTTACCTATGTTTATGGTACATGTAGTGGTTATTGTTAGAGAAGTCAGGTGTTTCATCAAATATACTCATTTAGCACAAAACAAATATAGTGTCAGCCTCTTTCATTGAACTCTCAGCAACTAAAGCTAAAGTCAAGTATGCATTTTCCAAAATGTAGTGAAATCCCCATCAAAACAGAATGTTACAGTGCCAGCTGTCTCCTGTTTGGTTTTCTAAAGCTTTATTTGTTGATTAAGTGACTTGCATCTCTCCAAGGCCACCACTCACTTTTCTAAGGCCTTGACCACAGACAATTCAATAGGTTGGCTGTTAAATTTTCAGCAGTCACTGACTATTTGAATATTTTCTACTAAAAGTCAAATTTTCTGATAGAAACCACAGTAATTCAGTGGATAGATACTTAACCCTCCAGAACTCAACCTAAGGGAAACAGTTCTTATGCTTGAGGAGTTGTAACAACATCTGAGAAATGTTGCCAGGAGAGCAGAATATGCCTGTACATGGGTTATTTAAGCTTCGAATAAGTAAGAGCTTTATGCTGAAGATACCCATGAACCATGATTTACATACAAAACAATACTACTAACCTATCCCACTGGTACCCTGCCAGGGAATTATTTTCTAGTAGGAGATGTTACATTTATACTGATTCAAACACATCTGGAAGTTTCTTATATATATGAGGCTTTCTGGCAGTGACATCTAGTACTTGACAGATGGACAGCTCTGGATCACATAGTTGCTAGAACAGTGTCTCCTCCCTTCTTCCTGGTTGCATGGGCATTGCTCCATTAGCTGTCATCTCCTTTCAGGGTACCTTTATTTTGAACAATGGCAAGCATTTGGGACATGATTAACTGTGGTTGTAGGATTAGGGATAAAGAATTGAGGTGTTCCGTGAGTTGGTAAGGAGGGCCCATTGGAGTATAAATATCCTGGTCTCTCATACTAATAAGGATGTATGCAACAAGGTACTGGCATTTCTTCTAACCCTAGTATCTTAGTGATATCAGTTTAATTTCTGTTCCAGCTAGGTAACAGAAGATGTGGGAATGGAAGAAAATGGAGGAAACCCAGAGAAAGAAATAAAAGGATATAAGCTATGGTGTATGTAAAACCTTGAGAAGAGAATGTAGTTTTAGTCGTTTATCGTGATTTAAAATAATAACGTTTACTATTTACCAAGTATGCAAATTACCATGGCTGAAATTTTGTGGGAAGTAAATTTGTATGCAGAACAATGCAAAGATATTCAAGCACCAACATAAATAGTCAAATTCACGGGGACAGGCAGGTAAAATGGGGAGTCGGTAGAGGTAGCATGGTGACAATATCACCAGGATGAATACTATTAAAAGTGTTTGATTTTGTTTACCATATTGATTTTTAAAATTGTCATTTCTACTGTGGCAGAAAAATCCACCCTTGAAAGACATTTCGCAACTTATGGGACTGATTTAGTATACAAATTTAACCCCTATATCTTCTAGTTCCAATACCTTCTTTCCCTTTGGGGAATGGTTTGTAGTGGTATGGGTATGTTCATTTGCCCATAATCCCTTGTCACACTCTCAATTTCAGGTAAGACATGCACTGCAACTTACAACTATGAAGCAATCTAACTGGTCCCAGTTACATGCTTTAAATCAGGTAAATATACACAGATGTGATCAGATAACACTGACATGTTGAATATTTGGGACATCTGAGTCATTAATTGAGATTCCCTATTCCACTAATGCATTATAAAACTATAAGACTTATTGTCTAAATAAAAGTAGGCTATCCAAATAGAGATTATAATCATCTATTGAAAATTTCATGATCAGTACACTATTAAGTGGCATGTGTTCACTACAAAGCTGACAAATGCACCCTTTCAATATATGATCGAGATCTTTAAGTTTGGCTTTATGCAGTGTTTTTTTTGTTTGTTTGTTTTGTTTTGTTTTTTCTTGTTAACTTATGTTCATCACTTTCAGGATAGAACTTAACAGTTTATCCTCTGTTTATTCAGGTAGAATGTGGAGGTCGTTCCAACTCCATATTCTTCTGTAAGACTTTTCACACTTACAGTGCTATCCAGTTTCTCCAACAGCTTGACTTGCTCTGCAATAAACATAAATGCTGCTTCTTTTTCTTACCACTATTATCATAGGGATATCTGCAGATATTTTTGACATTTTCAACATTTTGACATTTCAACCACAGAGCAGAGAATAAGCAAAAAATAATAATTAATAATAATAATAATACACGTAGATCTTGGTCCCCTGGGAACCTTGTGGGGAACCTGCCATAAGCACGTGCAGCCTACACACATGCCATTTGATTACCCTTTGTGGGCATGCTTGCATGGAAGAATATGGGTGTATGCTGAAAGGATATATCAGCTGAAAAGGACTGGGAAGGTCTTTTGTCCCTTGGGACACTGAGTAAACTGTGTGGTGTGCACCTGTGTTTTTGACTGTGAATGATTATATGAAGTTAGATGTGGAATTTTCATTTGTGGTGTCACATCCACACTCAAAGTTTTGGATATTGGAGCATTTTTGATTTCAAATTTTTGGATTAGGAATAATCAACTTGTATATAACATTTGATCAACTTTGACCAATATATATGTATAGCATGTCTCTTTTAGACTTCATGTATATTTTAGCACATTTCAGCAGAGTCAAGAGCATACTGCACATAGTGCTATATCCTAGTTTTTGATTACCCTTTACTTTTAAACAAGTCCTTATATCATTAAAAGTCTCAAAACATAATTTTATGCTTATATACTATTGCAATTATATTTGTCCACTATGATTTATTTAATAGTCATAGGGTTTTTTTCTAACACTTCATTGTTTTAAATAACACTATCCTAAATATCTTCCTTCTTTTCTTTATTTGCTCATTCATCAGATTTCTATTAAATGGTTTTTCTGTGTCAGGTACTGTGTACCAGCCACTATGCTAGGCCTTGAAGTTATCAAAGTGAGTAAGTGGAGAAGATAGGCTATAAAAACAAATAATTATGATAAAGTATAATAAATGCTAATATAAAATATTAATACAAATATGTGTTTATATTTCTGATCACTAACTAAGTTTATATTATAGAAAGAGAATTATTGGGCCAATGTGGATAAGAATTTTGAAGGCTATAGGTATGTGGTACCAAACTGCTTTCCAGAATTATTCCATCAATTTATGAACACATAGGCAATGTGTTAATATATTTCTCACCACTATCAGCATATAATTAATATTCTACAAATGCTTGCCAATTTGGTAAATAGAAATGATATTTTATAATTGACCTATATCACATTTCCTTTGTTACTGGCAAAGCTAAACTTTTCATATACTAATCAGCTTTTCTATGTCTTTCTTTTGTGAACCATTAGTCCAGTTTCTTTGCATATTATCTCATTGAAGCATTAGTGTTTTTATTATCATTATGTATGTTTTCCTTATTAATTTATTAACCTTTTTGTGATGTAGTTTTAGTAAATACTCACTCTTATTGTGCGTGCACTTCAATTTATATTTTTGACATCCATTAAATTTTAAAATTTTAAATGGTCAATTTAATATTTAATTTTATGATTTTCCCATATACAATTATATATTTATGTATTTATATTTGTAAATATATATTTGTAAATGTATATAATTATATATATATTTACAAACATTAGGTTGAAGGACATATTTTAAATGCTTTTCTTACATGTATTTTTTTCAGTTGTAAAAACATGGCTACTCATTTAGGCCTCTGTGAGATATAGAAGGCTTATTTATAAGTTAGCAAGATAAAGAGGGCTTAATGATAAAAATTAGTACTGGAATAGATCAACATAGACATCAGGATTTCAGGAAGCTCTAGCAATATTTCCACGATCTTCCCCTGGTAGAATCTTATTTATTTCTAGGTTTTAGTTCCCCCTTATAACTTTGACTCGTCATAGTCCCTCATGGCTTACTTAGATTTAATTCAGTCTTTTTCTCTTTACATATACTTTCAATATCAGATCCTATTGCTAACTGGCCATTGGCCTATGTTTCTCTATTTAGATTTCAAAGAGTATGGTCATGTTAATCTTTATATACGAGGCTTCAGTGCAGATTCTTGGTCAACATATGGATTTGCTGTCCATTAGTTGGAATCCTCTCTTTGGGTGACTGGCTGGAGCAAGGAGGAAAGAAGTGGTGGTGTCAGTGAGTCAAGCTGAACAACAGTTGTCATTGGCTGGCCAGTATCTCTCAGAATGAAATATGGATATTGGAGTCCTGTGACTGACCTTGCTGTGAAAAAGCTGTTGCAGGTAAGAATGTAATTAGGCATTCGGGAGCTTATAGTACTAACCTTAGCTCTGCTGCCAACTAGCTCTGGATTCTTATACTAATGTCTTAACCTCCCTTAAGGCATAGTTGGCTCAGCTGACGAGTGTGATGGTTTTGTAGTCTTTAAGGTCCATTCCAATACCAAAATATCTTATATGTAATATTTGTAATAATTCTTCTAAAATATGTAATAATTCTTATATGTAATATTTGATGATTTAACAAAGAGGTAAGGTAGTTCTCTCTGCTCTGTAAAGCTTCTGGCTTTGATGAGTAATCAGAGAGTATTGCCATCACTTAGCTGTGAACTAAATGAAGTAATGTATTTCAGAACACTTAAGACCTGATGTATTTTAAAGAGCTAACATCCAAGAGAAACATGTGCAGAGTTGACAGTCCTTGGTTGATTACAAGGCAGTTGAGTTAATAATGTTGTACGAGCAACCTATTTTTATTTTAGTTATTTATTTTGAACTCAATACTAAAATTGTCTAACTTGCAAATACCATCTTAAATTAAAAAATTAATAATATCAACAGAAAACCTTTTAAGGACTAGGTTATCATTTGAGGTTATTAATGCTAGCTTTACATAAAAACAACTGCCTAATTTCACTAACTTAGCAAAATTACTGTTCATTTATGGGTAATACCACAGTTTATATATTTAATGGAAGGCTTTTTGCATGACAGTTGAGGAATCCTGGCTTTTTTCATGTCGTGTCACTGCTGTCTCCTAGGCCTCCTTCAAATTCCCACATAGGCTTCTTTGCTTTTAATTGGCAATAGGCAAACAGCAAGTGAGGGGGGACTCTTGGCCAATCCTGGAAGAAGATATGAAATACTTCCACTCCTATTCTTTGACAGAGCACAGAAATATGGCTCTGTCCAAATCACAAGGGAGGCTGGAATATGTAATCTTCCAGTGTAGCAAGAGAAGGATGCAGGGTTGCTAACATCTACACAGTCTTTGCCATAATTGGCAAAATGTGAAATATATACTGAAATGAAAAATCAAGGAACCAAATAAAATAAAATTTTCTATTTTATCTGACTGAATCAATAATAGTTAAATTGTCAAAACAAATTTTCATACAGAAATACAACAATTAAGATAGTTTTGGGTAAGTCTTATTAATCACAAAAAAGTCAATAAAGTTTATATCAAATAATTATATTTAGCAGCAGATTTTGGTGTTATTTTTCCCAAAGTAAATTATTTTTTCATTTATTCTTTACAACTGAATTTTCAGTTTCAGGCAAATTAAGGTAACAAATGACTCAGTAGAACACTAAGAATTTTTACATAATATTACTTTTGTACACAGATATCAGTCACATTTTCAAAGATTCTTTTCTTAGTTTCACATAAGAAACCTAACAATAAACTATTTCTTTTATCTTCTAGATTCACTGAAAGGCCCACACTAAATGAATCATGACATTCCTCAAGTCTGATTTCCCCCCTTTCTTCTCCTTATACTCATCTTCCATTCACTCTCCTGTATAAATTATTCTTCCTTGTTTCTATTTTCCTCTTCTGCCTTTATAAATATTTTGAAGATTTTCAGTAAACTCAGTAACATCTTTTCCTTCAGATATATTTCTGTTCCCAGTACTGTTGTGACATTACTATCGGTTATACTTGCCCAATAATTCAGAGTATATTGAAAACTAGAACTTTCATTAGTGTTAATTAGACAACCTATACACATTCTTTCACTCACAGAAAATATTGTTGCTTGAACACAGGAGTATGTTCTAAGCAGATTCAGTTGTGTCATGTTCTGCCATGTTAACCAACAACAACAACAAAAAGTGACTAAAATTCTACTAATTTGAAATGATTTTGATTTTTTAGTGTTTTATTTTCTGACTGACAGACCAATATACGTATTAAATTCCTTTGTATTCCGAGATACAACTGTTTGGGTTCTGAAGACAACATTCTTTTACTTCAAATGCTTGACATAGTGCTTTCCTTGAGCTGGATAGCCTAGAAATAGTAGCTTGTATCTCTTTTTTCTTCAGACACAACCATCACCTTGTTTCAAAAGTAAAATATAAAGCTGCTTTTCCGTCAGCATGGTTAGAAATTAATTTACCGATAGATAGTCTTGCTTAAGTTCTCCTCATTCTGTCACAATAAATCATCAACTATTTCAAAGAATGTTACTATTAAAATATTTAAAAAATAATAATTGTTGTTGTGGATACTGCTAAGTGCTCTACATTGTGGAATAGTGTATTATTGTAAGACTAGCAACCTTTAACCCTATTAAGACTCTATTTGGAAAACACTATAAAATTTGCATTTCATTATGAGTTGTAAAATTCTGGATAATATTATCAGATAGTTTATAATGGAGTAATTTTGAATTGAACTTTTTTTTTTTTTAGACAGAGTCTCGCTCTGTTGCTCAGGCTGGAGTGCAGTGGCAAGATCTCGGCTCACTGCCAACCTCTGCTTCCTGGGTTCAAGTGATTCGCCTGCTTCAGCCTCTCCAGTAGCTGGGACTACAGGCACATACCGCCACACCTGGCTAATTTTTTTGTATTTTTAGTACAGATGGGGTTTCGCCATGTTGGCCAGGCTGTTCTTGAACTCTTGATCTCAGGTGATCCTCCTGCCTTGTCCTCCCAAAGTGCTGGGATTGTAGGCATGAGACACCATGCCCAGCCTTGAATTGAACTTTTGGTGAAAGAAAATATCAGTATAAAATTTACAAAGTTTTGTTATACCAGTAAATAAATCCACTGGCTTATTTCCTCTTCAATTTAAAATCAGTAATGTAATGATTTTTACAAAGGACTCACACTAAATGAACACCTACTAAGAAGCATTGTTTATCATGCCTATAAGATCAGAGGCAATAACATACACATCACCACCATATTGTTATATGTAGTATGTATAAATAAGTACGGACAGCCATATGATGAAATGCTAATTAACCAATAAATAATAATTGGTAAATTGGCTTGCTAATGTGGGAAATATACAATATATCTGTAATATAGACAGTAATTACAGGTGATTATTTCTTTGTAGTTTTCTGTATTTTCATGATTTCCGTTTTAACTATGTCACATGTTTGTAATAACACAAAATGATAAGTGTAGTTGGAAAACATACCTAGTCACAGAAATGGTATAAATATAAATAAGTACAATACTTTAAAGAGCTACAGATCTATTAAAGTGTACTGTTTCAGAGACTTTAGGCTAAGTGCTATGGATGCATTATCACTACCCTCAAGAAGCCTGTTGATTTGTGGCTAAAATGTTAGGGTAATTCAAAGAAGGACAGATTATTTTTGTTAGTATCCCAGACACCAGGTTCTTTTGAAACCAGAAAGCCGGGAAGGTCGTAATGTACTTAAAAAACCTCAACTCCCTGTAAATGACATCAAAGAAGCATCTGAAAAGTATTATAACTGGAGAAAAGACTCAATTTGAGAATTTAGAAAATGATTAGACTAATAGAAAACCCATTTTCTGTATCATAAATATAATGCTTGAAGAAGAAAATGAGGCAACTGGTACTATTTCAAAGACTTGTTTTAAATAATGGAAGTTTATAGTTAATAAATACTGATTTTCTCCTACACTTTAATATAGTGTATTCTCTTGGATATAGACCATTCATTATAGGGCATGTTCCCATGTTTCCAATTTCATTAGAAGCAAAGAGGACTTCCTATGTTCTATGGCTGTACCAGGTCAAGGTGGTAGAGGCTGGAGCAGTGTTAGCTGTCATTGTTCTCCCTTGTTGGTGATGTAGACTAGATGAAGGTTTCTTCTTTAGTGGCCACTGGACGGTTGGGAATGTGAATGAAGGACTGTCAACTTTTGGTGCAATAGTAGAATAGTAACTTGGAATTTCTAAGTTTTAAAAACAAAATCAGTTTTCACAGAAGAGTAAAAGGGGATATATAGCTCATCCCCTGTTATCCTAATTTATTATCCAGTGGGCAGGAATTTATGTAAAATTATAATTTTATAGTTTCATGAGGACCTAGAAACTTCTATTTCCTGCCTAAAAATAGACTCCTGCATGTCTTCTATGGCAAAGGTTTTTAAAAATGGCAATCAAACATCAATTAAAGTGATTCAAGATTGTGAAATGACTGACTTAGAAACAATATTAGTTCATACAACTGGGATGCTAGCTTACCCAAAGACAGAGCCATGCCATCTATGATTTTCAAGTTCAGTGATTCAATAAAATAGATTTCATTTACTTGGTAATTTTAAAAAGTTTAATTGTTTTGATGTGTGTAGACTTTTACAATATTTTGTTGCTTCTGTCAGTGATATGACCTGAATTTATCTTTTTCATGTAGATGCATAATCAATTTAATTTCCAGATGAAAATGGATAGTCTTTTGGATTTTCCGCCTAACATACAGGTTGGTAAAATTTCTGTCAGAGCATATGAGGATCAGTATAAACTTCTAAGTGTTGTAATGTGAATAACAAGTGACTCATTTGCTTTTAAACTAAACTCTTTCTAATTGGACTTGTTCTCTATGTTTTTTAAGGTCTACAGTGAACCACCCAATAATGATGCTTCAATATGAGCTTCATACAGGTTATAGTCTTCAGAAGGGATAGTAATATATGGTTGCAGGTAGAAAGAAAAGGACCTGCCAAATTATACTAGAAGCCCTGTGTTTCTAGCAGAAAAAAAGGAAAGAAAAAGTTAGCAGAAAAAATAAACTGGAACATGTGATGGTAGTTGGTCAAAAATTTAACAGTAGCACAGACATGGTATGAGAAAACACTTATGAGTAATTGGGTGTTCAAACATTTGGCTAAAGATCAACATAGAGAAGCAATCTGATTAGACATTTTACTATCAGTATGACAGCAAACAAATGTTCTTACCAAACACTCTTTTTAGCATTGCAGAATTGATATATCCTATATTGTCCATTTTAGGTTACGCTTACTATATTTGAGTGTGTGTGTGTGTGTGTGTGTGTGTGTGTGTGTGTGTATTGTAAGGTAGATTATATAGATAGGTGGATAGTTAGATAAATAAATAGAGCAGTAGATAAATAGTTAGATAAAAAATCAGGCTGTAAAGTTGGCGACATTGAGACAGGACTCCAGCACACTGGTCTGGGCAATGATTTCTTGAGTAAGACCTCAACAGTGCAGGCAACCCAGGCAAAAATGGACAAATGGGATCACATCAAGCTAAAAAGCTTCTACACAGCAAACGAAATGATCAATAAGCAAAGAGACAACTTACAGAGTGGGAGAAAATATTTGCAAACTACCCATCTGGAAAAGAATTAATAACCAGACTATCTAAAGAACTCAAACACAGTATACATATGTAACAAACCTGCACGTTATGCACATGTACCCTAGAACTTAAAGTATAATTAAAAAAAAAAAAAAAAAAAAAAAAAAAAAAAAAAAAAAAAAA
>NW_016805294.1:174281-180261 GCF_001698545.2 Rhinopithecus bieti | reverse complement strand
AAAAAACAAAAAAAAATAAAAAAAAAAAAAAAAAAAAAAAAAAAAAAAAAAAGAACTCAAACAAATCAATAATGATAAAAACAAATAATATGATTAAAAAATGAGCAAAAGATCTGAATAGACATTTCTCAAAATGAGACACAAATGGTTTCCTTTTTCTCATTGAACATTTTTTCATGATAAACATGTCGGGAAATGGTGAACAGGTATATGAAAAAATGTTCAACATCATTAGTCATCAGATGAAAATCAAAACTACAATGAAATATTATCTCACATTGGTTAAAATGGCTTTTATTAATAGACAAAAAATAATGAATGCCAGCAAGTCGGGGGACCTTTAGTGATCTAGTGTTCAGTAGCATAAGAGGGCAACTATAGTCAACAATAATTTATTGCATATTTTAAGATAACTAAACTAGTGGATTTGGAATATTTTTAACACAAAGAAATGATAAATGCTTGAGGTGATGGATATATCAGTTACCCAGATTTGATAATTACACATTGTATGCTTACATCAAAATAGTACATGTACCCCATAAATTTGTGTAACTCTTATGTATTTATAACAATTAAATATTTTTTAAGTTAAAAATATTTTTTATATTTAAGACTAAGCAGAATAACTATCATTTTTCTGGGTTTCTAGGAGGGTCTCCCTGCAAAATCAAACGATATTCCTAATTTTTTAAGTTCTAAAAATTTATGTTTTAGTGATTTATTTCTCAGACCTAATATTCTTTTATCCTAGAAATTTCACACCTCACTGTAAATCAATTTGCTCTAAGTTTTTTCTGCTTTGCACATCCAGTTCATTCTCGTGAAGTGCCCTTTCCCTTAGCCCTGTCTCCCACACCCAATGTTTCTAGACCTGGTTCAAATGTGTTTTTCAATTCAAAACCTTCCCTGAACTATCTAAATGAAGTCGATAACTTACTTCTTTGATTGTGTTTATACAGAGTATTTAACCCTAATTATTGTGTTCATCACATTAAATTGTATTTATTTTGTACCTTTCTCTCCGTTAGACTGTGAATTAAGGATATACCCTCTGCCTTATGTGTCTTGATAACTCTAGCATCTGGTATTTGGTCTTACAAATTGTTCATTGAATGAATACACGATAAAATGAGTTCATGTTGGCAGTGAAGGGGGAAGCTTTAAACCCTGAATGTCTGAGGGAGAATTCAAGGGGAGCGAGTTGAAGGAGAAAGATACCACTGTGTACACTGAGATGGAATTCACTTACTTAGAATTTAGAGCTGACCCTTTGTGCCAGCAACAACCTAAGCTGAGCTTCATGTACCTAAAGCCAGGTCCTGGATTTGCAACTGGGGCTGCTGTTTGCAAAGCCCATGGGAGATTTTGACCCTTAGAGTCCTCTGAAAGCCTTTTCTTAGGAGCTTTTTCGCTTGTTATAACCACCTATTATGATCTATCTCTTGTGGTAATTTCACAGAAGTCTTCACCAAATTGTTTGTTCTATTAATCCTGGAAGAATTTTTTTTTCGTGGACAAATAGATGGTTTCAAAATATTGAGGAGCTAAAAGAAAGAGCGTTGCATGTAAGAGAAGGAAAATTACATTTTAGACATATAGATCTGAATGGAGAGGTAATTTACAGCAGTTCTTCAATTTAACATCAGTCAATGTCAATAGATACAACTGTGCTGTCATATTGAGATGACCAAGGTAAAAGTTTCAGAGTGGATTTAAAAATGGGTATTTGTAAACATATAAAAATAAATCTGACATAATTTTTTTCTGTTGGAATACTTCATCTGGAATTAAAAACCTACCTGAGAGAGAGAAGTAATTGTAAACCTGTTTAAGTATAATTTATAAATGGACTCTGGAGAACTAGAAAGCAGTTCAAGATGAGTGTTAGGATTGTCCTTCATCCTCAAAGAAGACGTTGTGAAGCTGTAAACTACTTCATAACATTTGTATGAAATAAAGGCACAGAAAGTCTCATGATGCTGTGTCTTACTTGTCTACCCCTATTTATTCATAGAATGCATTAGTTGGGCCCCTTAATTATTTCATATCTACTTACTGCCTATATAAGTCATATTGAAAAATTTTATCCTTACATTTTGGATTTTCTTATTTGCAATTTAGACAAGTGTATTATTCCACAGAGTAATACATGTGTGCAAATTTAGTAATAGATTTATGAAAATTGGCATCCCCAGGAAAATAGAAGTTAGGAATTATTGCGAACACTTTTGCCCATGACACTGAGCTAGGTACATAGAATCCTGTGGAAATGAATTAGTTTGTAATAGCCAAAAACAGAGTGTTGAAGAAGATACAGCAATAATGTTGATCTTAGTTATAAGGGTAAAATAAGATCACTGGAAAACCTCTCCCAGTTTTGACAAATTAATGAGTATGGCTGTCTTTTTCCCCTTAATATAATTCTGTAGATGTGACACAAATGCTAGTCTGGTTGATTCTAAGAAACAAAAAATGAAATACTGAGTACTCTTAGAAAGACATAAGCTGATTCATCATATATATATGGAGGGAAGAACAATTTAGACATGAAAAGAACTGGCTGCAAAAACAGCAGGAACTTGGAAAAGAACTTTTAAGTTGTAATTTCTGCCTTTCTTCACATTGCCCTGCGAGAATTATTTCCTACAGTAAGGAGAAGAAACAGTAGCACCAACCCAGCATCAGTGACAAATGGAGGAAACAGCAGAAAGGCACTCCAACCTAGCTGGGTTGGAGGGTGAATAACAACAGGTTCCCAGATATTTTGGGTGGATCCTGATGATTTTCTCTTCTCCATCCTCCCTATCAGGACTAGTGAGGAGAAAACAAGAGTCCTCAAAGTACATAATTGTTTACTGTGGGGCGGTGAGCACAGAGAGTGATTCTGTACAGATTGCAAAGTTAGAAAATCTTTCAGACTTGAGGTGGATTCCTTCACCTCATACCAGATAAAAGAGAATTGTGGAACAGAAACTCAAAATAAATATAAATAAAATCTTAAAATAAATATAAGTAACAATTAAATATTCTCAAAGAGATAAGGGAGAAAAATGGAAAAGATGAGTAGAATAATACATTTTGAAAAAATAAAAAATAACTCAATAGATAAATTAAAATAGAATAAATACAATTGGGTAACAAACTAATGAGTTTGAAGATTAAGTAGAAGAAATTTTTAAAATGTCACAAGAAAAGATAAAGAAAAGAAGAAAAAACATAATTTTGGAGAGAGGAAGGATGGATATATAATTGTTAACCTCCACATTGAAGGTGTTCCGGGAAACTATATTTTTAAAAAATGAAAGAGAGGAAATATTTGGAGAAATAGTGGCCTAACATTTGTAAGAATTAAAAAAGAAAATGTTGCAAAGTTTCATAGTGCCAAACCTTTTAGATGATTTAAAAGACAATACAAACATATTAAAGTGAATTTTAAAACATCAAACTTAAAGAAGAGATTATTAAAGTTTTCTAATAGAAGACAGAGTATTTATTAAAAAAAAAGAAATGAAACACTAATATAATTATTGTTAATGTTATATGCATAATAGAGGAGAATAACATTTTTCAAGAGTCATAACAAAGGGACTTTAAATCTGAAATATTATATGCAACTAAATAATTTACATGCAAAGGAAACATACTTACATATTCTCAGGCAAACAAGAACTCAGAAGTTTCATCAAGCAAATGACTCTTTTGAAAATACTTGCAGGTAGCACAATGGTAAGTTGAAACTAGAAAAATCGATGAAATCTATGAAATATACAGGTAAGAAAACAGCATAGTAAATTTTCTTGTTGCTAAAGCAAACCTAAAATCTATAAAAGATCTATAAAGCTCAGAGTTAAAAATGTAGAAAATGCAAACGTGGTGGCAGGGGAGAAGAAAATAAGAGACAAGGTAGAGAGAGATGATATGAATATGGATAAGCTAAGAAATAGGTAGAAGAAAAAATTAATGTAGATATGCATCATTGTTTTACTGGTAACCAAACAAGAAGAAACTTCTTGTATGAAATTGAATGGAAAGTATGACAGGCAAATTAAACTAATACATAGAAAATATGCAATAAAAAATCAAATATAAAGAAAGAAATGAATCCTAGTAACAATTACAATAAATGTAAATGTATTAAACTCATTGACAAAAGACAGAGACCTTCAGAATGGATTAGAAGAAACATTATCCAACAAAATATAAAATACAAAAGAAAACTTCAAAGAAAAGATGATAAAAGTTGAGAATAAAGGTAAAACTTTCAATTACAAATATTGTTGGATTAGTTTAAAATAACAAGTGTCTCACTGAGGACAACTATAAGAAGGGCAAAATTTTGACATTATTTTTATGCACATTGAAGACTTTATGAGACCAGGCCAAAATTAAAGGGAACCAAGAAAAAATAAACAAGTATGAAAGCAATTTTGACTATTATCTGGCAAATTGCAACTATGCCTCTTCTTTGAGAATGGTACTTTTCTATGGGGTCTTTAATCCACATATACAGAAATCTAGAAGTCCCTGAGAATTTACTCCTTCCACACAGCCCTTGACCAATGTCCCATAGAAATAGGAGTACAGCAAGTTAGCTTCTTTGCCTTGGGCAACTCTGAGGTTAACTTACTCCAGCATTCTCCTGCAAGATCAGGCCAAAGCTATATTTGCAGGACTTTATCTGAGACTGCACCCTGGTATGACTTTCTTCTCTTCCCCCTTCTGCTTTCCATGCTACCTTGCTGATCTCTACAGAGAGTATTGCCTTTCTAAATCACCTGTCCATGAATCCTTGCTTCAGGGTCTGCTTCTGGGAAAACTGACCTAAGATACCATCTCTCATACTGTCCCTTCCTCATTTTTTCTAGTTTTTATTTTTTATTTTTAATGTAGTACTCCAATGACATGTGTACTAAGAATTTTATGTTATTCTGTATGTATTTTAACTTCTCTTTAATATTTTCCAACTACTTGTGTTTACATGTTACATTATGGACAATTTCTTCAGCACTGAGTCCAGTCATTACATTTCCCATTAACTGTATTTAATTTGCTGTTTACTCATCCATTGAAATTTTTTACTTCAGTTACACATATCTTATTTCCAGAAGTTCCATTTGGCTCTTTTGCAATATGATTTGCATTTGTATAGTTTTACTCCTTTATAATGCTTTATATATATCTTTTATTTATTTAGACAGATTGAAATATAATTTTATATTCTAAAGTTTTTCTGTCATCTGTTGTTTCTGTTGGACTCTATCAAGTGATTTATTGTGGGTATTATTTTATAAATTTTGACTGTAAATTCATGTTTCTTGGAACTTTATCTGTAGAAATCCTTTGAAGCCTGGATGGAATGTGTATTCCCTCAAAGATAGGGAATGTGTATTCCCTCAAAGATGCCTAGGTTTATCTGAGATCCCTGAAGAAACTATTTGGGACCACTTTAAATAGATTGTTGGATTTAGGTTTGTTAGGCCACTAGGTCAATGTGGATTCAGTGTACAAATCAGCATAAGGAGTGTTCTTTGGCTATGAATGTTCAGGTGAGATACTTTGTCTGAATTTAGCACAAAAATCATAGCAAATAATTTCCTTCTCTTGTGCTATGGGGTGGATTTATTTCTGGTACACCCCATACACAGGGTAGAGTTATTTAGGGTCCTAGCATTATGTAGGTATGTCCTACTGGATTTATCACTTTGGTGAGCCATAGGCTTTGTCTTCTTGCCTTCTGTCCTGTGGGACAGAAAAAAAAATGGAAACTAAGATTCGATAGACTAACTACATAGTCTAAAGTCAAAATAATTTCAGTGCTTTCTTAACTTTCTAAATAAGAATTTTAATTTAATTTTTGACCTCGAAAAGTTCTGTCCTGAGAGAGCAAGGGTGTAGTTATTAGATTTAAGAAATATATTTTACTTAAATATAAAATATATTTAAGTTACAATATATTTTTAAGTTAAATATTTTTATA
>NW_016805294.1:172170-173986 GCF_001698545.2 Rhinopithecus bieti | reverse complement strand
ACTATATATTTTTATATTTATTTAATTTTACATATTTATTTTATTTTATATTTATTTAAATGTATGTATTAAAACACACATTAAATGTATCAACACATATTTAGATATGTATAACACATGACATTGGGAAAACACATGTGTATTTCCCCCAGTGTCAAGTAAAGGCCGTGTTTGCTGATATGCCATACATTTATTTGTTTGTTTGTTTGTTTGTTTGTTTATTCATTGGAGAGGTTATGGGGGGTTGTCCATGCATATTAAATATGCTGCTGACTTAAAATCCTGTTATCCAGAAAGCAGCATAATTCAGTCTAGTCCATTTAAATTTGATAAAAATTATATGTATTAAACAATAATGATCAACATCAATGAACAGACTTAACAGGAAAGACAAATGTCAGTTAATACTCTCATTTTGTGAACAAGTATTTGTATAATTTACCACAATAAATTATATTCATGGCTTTTTAGTGAACACTATATAACAGAGAATGCCAGTGAATATCAATAATAACAACAATATTGGAGCCTATTATCAACTCAGCTAAAAGCAAAATAAAGAATGAGTACGATTGTTATGGAATCAGGAACATATTCAGGGAAAAGTTAGAGGAAATAGCACTAAGTTGTCATACTTTACTTCAAAAAATGAAAAAAAAAAAACATTTTATTTTCTTCCTTACACAAGGAGAAGGACTAACAATTTTCCTTAAGGATAAGGGGAAAAAACCTTTCTACCTTTTATCCTCTGATCAGGACCTCTCATTCTAGATGGAATAAAATATACCTCACCCTCAGAATCAATCATTGAAAATGGAGGAGTTATGGAGGCAAATACAGCTTTAAATGAAATAAAATTGAGTTTATATGAAATTAGCGATAACCACTATATAAGTAAGATAATTTTTATTGATTTCTTCAATTTGTTAGTTGAGATTTTAGGATAAGGGATTGTCACAGGTAGGATCATATCACATAAAATGATGAAAGTAATAGACAACAATCCCTGTGAAAAAGCTTTAGAATTCCTCATAGCTGCAATAGAGTCACTGAAAAGGATTTATGGTACTTGTATAGTTAGAAGTATTTCCATTTTTCTATTATTTTCTAATATGAATGCTACCAAGCATCATTTTTATTAATACCCATGATTGCTCTGGGTATTAAAAAATATTTTACTCCTCAAATTACATTGAAAAAGCAACTGATAATTCACTTTTTTTTTTTTTTTTGAGATGGAGTCTGGCTCTATCGCCCAGGCTGGAGTGCAATGGTGTGATTGCTCACTGAAACCTCTGCCTCCCGGGTTGAAGTGATTCTTCTGCCTCAGTCTCCCAAGTAGCTGGGATTACAGGCGTGCATCACCATGGTCAGCTAATTTTTGTATTTTTAGTAGAGATGGGGTTTCACCATGCTGGTCAGGATGGTCTCGAACTCCTGACCTCATGATCTGCCTGCCTCGTTCTCCCAAAGTGCTGGAATTACAGGCATGAGCCACTGCGCCTGGCCTAATTCATTTTTAAATAGTCACAAGCATATATAATTGGAAATCAGATCAGCAAGAAATAACCAGTAGACAACAGAGTTGATATAAAGTGCAGATCAACCTACTGTTCTAATTTTTATTCATTCATTCATTCATTCATTCATTTACTTTTTCATTTATTCTCCTATTCATTTCATACTTTATTAATTATTAACTAGTTTTTATGTATCAGAAATTATGTGGGGCTTATGAGTTTTTTTTTCATTTTTTTTATTATACTTTAAGTTCTAGGGTACATGTGCATAACGTGCAGGTTTGTTACATATGTAT
>NW_016805294.1:146158-168163 GCF_001698545.2 Rhinopithecus bieti | reverse complement strand
GTGGGCGTGGGACCCTCCCGGCCAGGTGAGGGATATATTCTTCTGGTGTGCCCGTTGCTTAAAGCACAGTATTGGGGTGGGAGTTACCCGATTTTCCAGGTGTTGTGTGTCTCAGTTCCCCTGGCTAGGAAAAGGGATTCCCTTCCCCCTTGCACTTCCCAGGTGAGGCAATGCCTCGCCCTGCTTCAGCTCTCTCTGGTCGGGCTACAGCAGCTGACCAGCACTGATTGTCCGGCACTCCCTAGTGAGATGTCCCCAGTACCCCAGTTGAAAATGCAGAAATCACCGGTCTTCTATGTCGCTTGCGCTGGGAGTTGGAGACTGGAGCTGTTCCTATTCGGCCATCTTGCTCCGCCCGCTTATGAGTTTTTATTGTAGTTAAGTACAAAGTTCCCAAGAGCTTTATGAAATCTTAAATGTAACTCAAGGCCCCCCTACTACAAACTTTGTAGATATTAATTTTTTGAGGGGTTACTACTTATGCATAGAAAACATTAAGACCTAGAGAGTTTAAATGATTTGCCATAGATTGTCCAGATAACTAATGGTGTCTCAGCACTAGAAGGCCAATCTTCTTAATTCTACTCAAAGTAGATAATATGATGACTTATATTAATTATGTCAATATAATTTATATAAAAATGACAGTTCATATTTACAATGACAATTAATATGAGGTATAAAATATTACGTGTTAGTGTTACATTGTTGTTGCCATTATATTGTATTATATTGCAGATATTCTCTCTTTTGGTGGCTGCATACAAATGAATTATAACTATATTAATAATATTTTTCTCTAAAAAATTTAAAGGTGACATTTTTAAGTCCTCTCTCTTGGAATCTGTCATTACACTTGGCTAAAAAGTAGCTACAGATTATTTGTACTATATCTTTCGACTGTACCAATTGGCAACAATTTTTCTCTTTCAACCCTAATCAACGATTAGGTCTCAGTCAATCACAGTTGCTTGTAAATGACCTTTGACTGATAAGTTTAATTGAAATCTGTGGTCAGGAAAGTCTGCCATCAAGCATGTCATATAACGCAAGATAGTTTGAAAAAATGCAACAATGCATTCAATCTGTGGCAGTAGGTTAGGAAAATTACTGCATATCCAGTGCTCAACAGAAGAAAACATAATAGGGTATTTTCTGTTGATGACCTCCTTAAGAACCAACCTGGATCAAATCTACTTGAATTTTAAAATCAGATGAAATCAAGTGCATTTCATCTCTTTGTACCTAAACGTCTTAAGTCCCTCACTTTTAGCAGCAGCAGACTGTGTTTTCATTACTTGTTCATCCCAGGATGCACTTATAAATATAAAATATCATCATTTGAGTTTGTTATACCATTAGCTTTAAAACTTTATAAACTACTGAACAGGTGACAAATTGAATAAGTTAAGGAGATTTATTGTTGTAAGAAAAGTGTATCAGTAGGAAATACCATTGGTAAATAGAAAAACTAAAGATTGTAAAATTTACTGAGTGCATTTGATAAAAAATATATTTTTCAAGCTTTCAAAATATTAGAGTTGTCTTAATGACTGAAATGTGTTTTTATAAAATCCTGTGTTTTAAAAAATTCTAGTGAAATTTGTTTCATTTTGTCTCTACAAAAATAGTCATCTCACTTTTATTTTCATGTTTCCATTTGTGGAGTATACTCCATGCACCTCAAACATTTCTGATGAGCGTATTTTCTGATCCAGTATATATGTATAGTAGAAGATTTTTTCCTTTTATCATAAGAAACATTATTTTAAGCTTCCCCAAAAATTAATACCTCAGAGATTCGACAAGGAAGCTTTTTACTGAAAAAAAAAAAAAAAAAAAAAGGATGAAGAAATCATTATTCTAGATTTACTTTCAACCACCAAGGAAACTTGATATGGCAGTAAAATAAATCTTGGAAGAAAATATAAGAAATAAAACAATGTTCAAAGTTAACCAAAAGGACCTTTACAGGTTTAATTCATTGAACAATTATTAATATTAAGCACCTATTTGGTGCCAAGAACTATGAAAATCTCTGCAGAAGAGAACAAGGAAAGATCCTTATCCTCTAACCACTCATAGTCCAATGGGGAATGCAGACATGCTAACGGGCATTTACAATATAATCTACTAAAGTCCACCAAAGGGCTATCATAAGGTATCATAAGATATAGGAGGGGCGTCTAATTTAGCTTTGCAGGATAAATGAAGACTCCTCAGAGAGATTATTGCTAAGACTTGATGGATGAATAAAAGTTAGATTACAGAAAGTTTCAGAACAGGAAGAGTGTTCCCAGCAGAGAAAAGTACTTCTGCAAAAGCTAGGAATCATAATTACGAGAATATGTGCATCAGCCCACTGTTTAGAAAAGATGATGAGAGGCTAACAAATACAGGCAGGAGGCAGAATTACTCTGCTCCTATTTTGAATCTGTCCTTGTCACTATGAAGAAGTTATCATCAAAATAGAACAGCTAGAAAAACACCATTAACAATGAATTGAAGTCCCAGAAAAAGTAAAAAGAAGAGATGATAGGAAGCCACCCAGACATTCTAAATGAATTCAAGTTTGCAGTCATGGACAAATTACATTCCAAGGTGTCGAAAGGACTTACAGTTGTAATCACAGAATGATTGGCAGTAATCCACAGAAATCACAGAGAAGGGGAGTACTGCTAAAAGATGCGATCTAAGCAAATATCACACCAATTCTCTCAAAGGGTTAAAAGGTAGATTCTGGAAACTATTAGATCAGCAAAGTTGATCTTTAATAGCATTTTAGAATGGATTACTTTAACAAGGAATTGAAATCACTTAGAAAATAATGAGACAACCTCTAAGATCCAGTTTGAGTGCAGTAAAAGCATTCCTGCCAAATTAGCCTTATTTAATTTTCTGTAGGTTGAGTAGCCTGGGAGATTTTAGAGGGTTGGGAGGTTGCAATATTTGTGTTTATGCAGGGATTTTGATGAAATAACTCATATGTCCTTGGGAACAAGGGTAGAAATATGACTGAATAATAGTGAATGTAAGCAGATGTGTAAAGCTGGTTGAACAACTGCATGTAATTATTAATTTGATGTTAGCTTGCAGGAAGGTTTCCCACAGTATATCTCATGGCTTTGTCTTTGGCTTTGTCTTGGTCACATATAAAAATCCAATCTGGGTGAAGAGGCATCCGTCTGCAAAGGGTAAACTAACGTATTGACTTTTAGAAACATAATTTGAAGTGTTGTTTTAGTAGATAGAACAATGCATAAAAAACAGAACACGGAGATTGAGGAGCCGAATTAATGTACTGTTTTGGTTTTTGCAATCAGTTCCATAAGAATGCACTTGGTGGGGAGGTTTTAAAAGTTCAACTCAAAAGCAGTATAAAATGAAATTTAAAAAACCACTTTAGGTACTTCAGTAACCATAAACTCTAACAATTACACCTGCTTTAAAAAAAAAAGTGAATTCAAGGTAAGACTATGTTAATAGAAGAACATTTTCAAAATGAAGGAAATGGCCATAAGACTGATTTCTAATATTTCACTGAACTTGGACATGTGTCAGACCCATCCTGAGTGTTACATACAGGTATACATGCGTGGTGGACAGAAGCTATGGTTTTTTCCTGAACATCCATTACACCTTCTCTGTTGATACCAGCGATAAGGTTTGAGTGAACTTGACCTCACCCCAGCTTCAACAGTAAGCTATGCTCAGCTAAGGCCAATCAGGAAAATTCCATCTTCCTTTGCACTGTAATTGGTTTAATTAATACAGGCCTAAGCTTATCAGTGTGTGGCATTCCCCTGGTTTTACGGATTGATTCAGGGGTGGCCAATTGATGTAAATCTCAGTGTTTCCTTTTTTCAGCAGTTAATGGGTAGCAACCTGCCTTTCCTGCTGAATGAGGCATCATGCAGCACTAATTACTGCTGGCAGGCATCCAACAACCAGGAGGGAAGTCAGGCTGGGGAGAAAGTTAACACCGATTAAAGAGGAGCAGAGCAAACCACAGGAAAATGGACCCAGCACTCTGATGGAACTATGCCTAAATTACCCTGGAGTTTTTAGTTATTCTTTAAGCCAACTTGAGTTTGATTTTTTTGTCGCCTTTAATTGAAAACATTCTAAGATTCAAGGACAAAATTCTAATAAGATTATCGTCAAAACAGAGGGAAGTCATGCCATAAAAAGGAAGTTTAGAGGAACATGGAAAGACAAAATCTTAAGGGTTGTATAAATTGTTTAGTTCAGTCCCATGGAAGAGGGAGTGGATTGTTGCTACTGTTTGAGAATTCAAAACTAGGGCTGTTGCTGCAAAGTTCTGGGAAGACAAATTTTGATTCAACATAAGCCACTGAGAAATACTCTTTTGAGAACATTTCTAATTTTTCGAGACATTCCATTGTAGAAAGAGTTGTTTGCCAATTACTGGAAGTGCTAAAACAAAGAATAATGAACCATCTGTAAGTTCTATTCAGCCCCGAGATTTTATGGTATTTTGCCATCCTTCATTATTTAAATGTAGGTAAGGTAGTTACTTGTTTAAAAGGGTTTGATTTCTGTCTTGGCCTCCCCATCTAACCTGCGAGATGTTTTCCTCATCTGAAGAGTGAATGGGTTGGAATACATGGTTTCTAATACTGTTTCTACAGCTCTAAATTGTTTTGCTACCCAAGAGAAATGGCTGGTAGTATGGAAGCAAGGCTCTTGGCCTGCTATTTCTCAAGATAATAGTAAAAACCTAAAAGAAGATAATAGTAAAAATCTAAAATGAAAATTAGAATAGCAGCTTCAAATTAATCACATTCCTTCTCAAAGTTAGAATGAGGGATTGCCTTGGGAAATGCTACTCAGGCCTAATTCCTGAAGATACTATGTGCATATTTCAGAAATGGAAGGTTCTATTGAGTAAATTATCAAAAATTCAATCACTTAACAAGAATTTATTGAGCAGTTATATTCCCCAGCTTGTGCTAAACACTATGATAAAGAAAATCTTACCTGTCTGGCTTTGTCTAAGGTGAAAAGTATATCATAAGTTTTCAGTATAGAACATTCTCTGTTATACAGAGGCCACGTAACACCTTCCTTATCTTTTGCTTTTAGTACTAAATTCAGGATATTGCCAATGTTCTCTGTATAGAAAAGAAAAGAAAGTGAGAAGAAATAAAAGTATCATTCTAAGTGGTTATTAGATTGTTTTGAGAGTCCCGGAAACCTTTCTTAAATAGACGTTATAAACCTATTTCATACTACACATGCATGCAATATTTTGCTGAAATAAATGAAAGGTAAATATTTTATATTAATTACGTATTTATTTTTTAGAAAATATAAATAGGCAAAAAGAGGGTTCATAAACCTTCTGAGTGTCTATCTAATAAATTCCCATTATATGTTCGTTACTGTGCGAGTGCTGTGGAGCCTGTGTGAAATGCAGCTCCTGCCTCCTAGGAGGTAATATTGGAAAAACCAAGATAAAATGAATGAACTTTTGAATACTTTTGTGGACGTGTGTTGATCTATGTGGAACATGCCATTAGTGCTATAGGAGTATAGAGGGGAGAAGAAAAAAAATGCAGACTGGGAAGTTAATGTGGAGAGAGTAGGTCTTAGCCTTGAAGGATAGGCTGAAACTTAAAAGGAAGCAGAGATGAAAACTGCTGCTTAGGTGAGGGGAAAATACTTGAAAACGTTCAGAAGCAACAGATTTTTATATAGCCATGAGGACACTGACCTTATTAGGCAAAAGAGTTTGTGGGAAACACAGATAGGCATTCTGACATGTCTTAAAAATTAAGCAAATAAATTTACATTGCACAGAATTTTAAGCAGGGAGATCTGGATTGTTTTCGAGCAGAGACTAACATAAGCAATGTTTAGGGAAATGTATATTGGCAGTAAGCATAGCATGAATTGGAGGATCAAGAGGCTTGCTAGGAAGTGATTAAAGTAATCCCTGTGTGAGTGATGATGTCAAGACATGGGTAGTTCCATGTAAAAAACCAGCATATGTACTCTCTCAACCTAAAAAAAAAGTTGAAATTATTTTAAAAAGAGCAATTGCAACAAAAAGAAAAGTTGACATATGGGACTTAATTAAACTAAAGTGTTTCTACATAGCAAAAGAAACTATCATCAACAGAGTGAACAGACAACCTACAGAATGGGAGAAAATATTCACAAACTATGAATCCAACAAAGATCTAATAACTAGAATCTATAAGGAACAAAACTAATACCCCTTTAAAAGTGGGCAAAGAACATGAACAGACAGTTCTCAAAAGAAGATATATAAGCAGACAATAACCATTTTAAAAGATGCTCAGCATCACTAATGATCAGAGAACTGTAAATCAAAATCCTGATGGTATACCATCTCACACCAGTCAGAATCACCATTATTGAAAGGCCAAAAAATGACAGATGTTGGTAAAGCTACAAAGAAAAGGGAATGCACATATGCTGTTGGTGGAAAAATAAATTAGTTCAGGCACTGTGAAAAGAAGTTTGAAGATTTCTCAAGAACTTAAAATAGAACTACCATTTGACCCAGTAATCCCATTACTGGGTATATACTCAAAGGAAAATAAAACATTCTACCATTAAAACACATGTATTTGTATGTTCATTGCAGCACTATTCACAATAGCAGAGACATGGAATCAACCAAGGTGCCTATCAATGGTGGATTGGATAAAGAAAATGTGGCACGTATACGCCATGGAATATTAGGCAGCCAGAAAAAAGAATGAAACCATGTTCTTTGCAGCAATGTGGATGCAGTTGGAGGCCGTTATCCTAACCAAATTAATGCAGGAACATAACATCAAATACAACATGTTCTCACTTATAAGTGGAAGCTAAACGTGGGGTACCTATAGATAGAAAGATGGGAAAAATAGACACTGGGGTCTATTCCACTGACAGGATGAGATAGGTCATCAAGACAGAAAGTCAACAAAGAAACATTGGACTTACACTATACCCTACAACAAATGGACTTAACAGATATTTATAGAACATTCTACCCAACAACTGCAGAATATACGTTCTTTTCGTCAGCACATGGAACATTTATAATAGGCCATAAAACAAGTCTCAATACATTTTAGAAAACCAAAATTATATCAAATACTCTCTCAGACCACAGTGAAAATCAACTTTAAAAGGAACCCACAAAACTATGTAAATACATGGAAATTAAATAACCTGCTCCTGAATGATCACTGGTCAACAATGAAATCCAGATGGAAATTAGAAAATTCTTTGAACTGAACAATAATAGTGATACAACCTATCAAAACTTCTGGGATACAGCAAACGTGGTGTAAGAGGTAAGTTCATAGCATTAAATGCCTACATCAAAAGGTCTGAAAGAGCACAAATAGACAATCTAACATCACAACTCAAGGAACTAGAGAAGCAAGAACAAACCAATCCCAAATCCAGCAAAGAAAAGAAACAACAAAGATCTAAGCAGAGCTAAATGAAATTGAAGCAAAAGCAATACAAAAGATAAATGAAACAAAAAGCTACTTCTTTGAAAAGATAAACAAAATTGATAGACCATTAGTGAGATTAACTAAGAAAAAAAAAGAGAGGATCCAAATAAGCTCAATTAGAAATGAAATGAGATACATTACAACCAATACTGCAGAAATATAAAAGACCATTCAAGGCTACCATGAACACCTTTACGCACACAAACTAGAAAACCTAGAGGAAATGGATAAATTCCTGGAAATATACAATCCTCCTAGATTAAACCAGGAAGAAATAGAAACTCTGAACAGACCAATAAAAAGCAGTCAGATGGAAATGATAATTAAAAAATTGCCAAAAAAAAAAAAAAAAAAAATCCAGGATCAGACGAATTCACAGCTGAATTCTATCAGACATTTAAAGAAGAATTGGTACCAATCCTATTGACACTATTCCAAAAGATAGAGAAAGAGGAAATACTCCTTAAATCTTTCTATGAATTTAGTATCACTGTAATACCAAAACCAGGAAAGCACATAACAAAAATAAAACCACAGGCCAATATCCCTGACGAATATGAATATAGATGCAAAAATCATCAACAAAATATTAGCTAAATGAATCCAACAGCATATCAAAAAGATAGTCCATCATGATCAAGTGGGTTTAATACCAGGGATACAGGGATGTTTTAACATATGCAAGTCAATAAATGTGATACATCACATAAACAGAATTAAAAACAAAAATGACATGATCATCTCAATAGACATGGAAATTAAATGCCTACATCAAAAGGTCTGAAAGAGCACAAATAGACAATCTAACATCACAACTCAAGGAACTAGAGAAGCAAGAACAAACCAATCCCAAATCCAGCAAAGAAAAGAAACAACAAAGATCTAAGCAGAGCTAAATAGACACAGAAAAATAGACACAGAAAAAACATTTGACAGAATCCAGATCCCTTTATGATTCAAACCCTTAGCAAAATTGGCATGGAAGGTACATACTTCAAGGTAATAAAAGTCATCTATGAAAAACCCACAGTCAACATTATACTAGATAGGGAAAAGTTGAAAGCATTCCCTCTGAGAACTGGAACACTGGAAAGGATGCCCACTTTCACCACTTCTATTCAACATAATACTCGAAATCCTAGGCAGAGCAATCAGACAAAAGTAAGAAATAAAGGACATCCAAATCAGTAATGAGGAAGCCAAACTATCACTGTTTGCCAAAGGATATGATTGTATACCTAGAAAACCCTAAAAACTCATCCCAAAAGCTCCTACAACTGATAAATGAATTCAGTAAAGTTTCGGGATACAAAATTCATGTACACAAATCAGTAGCAATGCTATACACCAATAGTGACCACGCTGAGAATCAAATCAAGGACTCAACCCCTTTTACAATTGCTGTAAAAAATAAAAATAAAATACTTAGGAATATACCCTACCAAGGAGGTGATAGGCCTCTACAAGAAAAACTACAAAACCCTGTTGAAAGAAATAATAGATGACACAAACAATGAAAACACATAGTGGATGTGTGGAATCAATATTGTGAAAATGACCATATTGCCAAAAGTCATCTACAAATTCAATGCAATTCCAATCAAAATACCATCACCATTCTTCACAGAACTAGAGAAAACTATCTTAAAATTCATGTGGAACCAAAAAGGAGCCTACATAACCAAAGCAAGACTAAGCAAAAAGAAAAAATCTGGAGGCATCATATTACCTGATTTCAAACTGTAGTACAAGGCCATAGTCACGAAACAACATGGTACTGGTATAAAACTAGGCACAAAGACCAATGGAACAGAATAGAGAACCCAGAAATAAACCCAAATACTTAAAGCCAACTGATCTTTGAGAAAGCAAACAAAAACATAAAGTGAGGAAAGAACACTCTTTTCAACAAATGGTGCTGGGATAATTGGCAAGTCACATGAAGAAGAATAAAACTGGATCCTCATCTTCCACCTTATGTAAAAATCAACTCAAGATGGATCAAAGAGTTAAAACCAAGATCTGAAAGCATAAAAATTCTAGAAGATAACATCAGAAAAACCCTTCTAGACAATGACTTAGGCAAAGACTTTACCAAGTACCCAAAAGCAAATGCAACAACAACAAAGATAAATAGGTGGGACTTAATTAAACTAAAGGCTGTTGCACAGCAAAAGAAATAATCAACAGAGTAAAAAGACAACCAACCCACAGACCAGGAGAAAATCTTAGCAAACTATGCATCTGACAAAGGACTAATGTCCAGAATCTACAAGGAGGTCAAACAAATCAGTAAGAAAAAAAAATCCCATCAAAAAGTAGGCTAAGGACATGAATAAACAATTCTCAAAAAAAGATATACCAATGACCAACAAACATATGAAAAAATGCTCAACATCACTAATTATCAGGGAAATATAAATCAAAACCACAAGGTGATACCACCTCACTCCTGCAAAAATGGCAATAATCAAAAAATCAAAAAAAAAAAAATAATAGATGTTGGTGTGGTTGGAGTGGAAAGGGAACACTATTACACTGCTGGTGGGAATGTAAACTAGTACAACCACTGTGGAAAACAGTATGGTGATTCTTAAAGAACTAATAATAGGTCTACCATTTGATCCAACAATCCCACTCCTGGGTATCTACCCAGAGGAAAATAAGTCATTATATGAAAAAGACACTTACACACACATGTTTATAGCAGCACAATTTGCAATTGCAAAAATATGGAACCAGCCCAAATGCCCCTCCATCAACGAGTGGATAAAGAAAATGTGTATGTATATACACCATGGAATACTGCTTAGCCATAAAAAAGGAACAAAACAAAGGCATTCGCAGCAACCTGAATGGAACTGCAGACTATTATTCTAAGTGAAGTAACTCCTCACTTTTGAGTGAGAATATGTGATCTTTGGTTTTTGGAATAAAATACCAAACATCATATGTTCTCATAAGTGGGAGCTAAGCTATGAGGATGCAAAAGTATAAGAATGATACAATGGACTTTGTAGGCTTGGGGGGAAGGGTGGGAGGGGCGTGAGGGATACAAGACTGCACACTGGGTATGGTGTACACTAAATCACCACTAAAGAACTTATTGATGTAACCAAACACCACTCGTACAAAAAAACTTATTTAAATAAAAAATAAAAACCAAAAATAAATAGAAAAAAAGAATTGGATAGAAAATTGAAATAAATTATTTGATATTGTTTATATCAAACTATCTAGGAGGTAAGCAGATAAAAGTTTGCTTAAGTTGCTCTTACATTTAAATGTTTTTTCATCTTTTTGTGTTGGTGATATGCAAACAGTTCAAGCTTTTCTCTTCTGGTTTGTGTTGTCACAAACACTGGACACCAGAGTATAGTTTGTTCTCTCTATAGTATATGTTCTATGTTATGAATGTGTTTTTGGACTACGTATAAGATTAATAATTTAGAAGCTCAATATGCTGAGAAATGCTGAATTCATTATGAGAATCCAATAAGAAAGTGATGATGCTACATCTATTACTTATTTCCACAATCAGTCGTGTTGATAGGTGCACAATTACTTTGGGGAAAAGCAAAATAAAACCACAGGGATACATCCTGAGAGAGAAACAGTACTGAAGCTAGGAAAAAAAGCTCAAAAACATTGGATATAGGTTCATTTGGTTTTCTTTGTTTACATTTTTGTAATATATTGCTTGATTTCTACATAGTAAAGTTAATTATATTGTGAAATTTTAAAAAATGATTTTGGAAATGGGCTTGGAATACCATCCCTTTTGAAGGGAGGAGAGACAGAGTACAAATGCATGAATGCAGGTAGGTTGGAAGTTTGAAGGTGGAAGGATGAGGATGGTCTCTGATTTATATTAGCTCAGACAATATTAGGCAAAATTATCACTTATACAAGATTAAATATGTGATGTTTCAGGTTTGTAGAGAAAGGAAAATAAGTAAAATTTAGTTATGTTGTAGACTAGGAAAGAGAACTGATTAGTGAAAGGTAGAGTTACTAGGTGGTGTTGACATTTGCTTTTATGAATTTAAAATTATCATGACTTCATTTTTACTTCATGTTCAGCTGCACAGAATTATGACTGTAGGTGAAGAGCTAGATTCAACCTGGATTAGAATCCTGTCAAGAAAGAAGGATTGAGAAAGAAAAGGGCAAGGAAAGAGAAGGAGAGTGCAAGGACATGATTGTAATCAGGCATGGAATGCAAGTGAGGAAGAAACAAACTATGGTGTGGTAGAATAATCGTAGGAGTGGAGGTGCTAGAGTCTATAAGTGGAAGCATGAAAGGTGTTATTTGAGTATTTGAGAGTGAGATTTGGGAGATGGAACAGTTATTGGCAATGACAAGATCAAGAGGACATCCAGGAGAGCGCAAGATTGGGGGAATGGCATCAAGGAACCATGAGGCCTAAGTGTTGAATTTTCTCCCCATCTGTTGAAGTCACCAAGGTTGATCACAGGACCAGTAACAGAGGGAAAGACCATGATTTCAGAGTGATATGGTTTGACTGTGTCCCAACCCAAATCTCATCTTGAATTTCCAAGTCTTGTGGGAGGGACCTGGTGGTAGGTAACTGAATCATGGCGGCAGGTCTTTCCCATGCTGTTCTCATGATAGTGAATAAGTCTCATGAGATAGGATGGTTTGTAAAAAGGGGAATTTCTCCTGCACAAGCTCTGTTCTCTTGTCTGCCACCATGTGAGATGTGCCTCTCACCTTCCACCATTATTGTGAGGACTCCCCAGCCACGTGGAACTCCAGTAAACGTCTGTGTGTGTGTGTGTGTGTGTGTGTGTGTGTGTGTGTGTAAATTGCCCAGTCTTGGGTATGTCTTTATCAGCAGCAGGAAAACAGACTAATATGGTAAATTGGCACCAGTAGAGTGGGGTGCTGCTGAAAAGATGCCCCCCCCAAAAAAAGGCAAAGCAACTTTGGATCTGGGTAACAGCCAGAGTTCAGAATAGTTTGGAGGGCTCAGAAGAAGATAGGAAAATGTGGGAAAGTGTGGGACTCCTTAGAAACTTGTTGAATGGCTTTGACCAAAATGCTGATAATGATATGGACAATGAAATCCAGTCTGAGGTGGTCTCAGACGGAAATGAGGAACTTGTTGGGAACGGGAGCAAAGGTGACTCTTACTATGTTTTAGCAAAGAGACTGACAGCATTTTGCCCCTGCCCTAGAGATGTGTGGACCTTTAAACTTGAGACAGATGATTTAGGATATTTGGTAAAAGAAATTTCTAAGCAGCAAAGCATTCAAGAGGTAACTTGGGTGCTGTTAAAGGCTTCAGTTTTATAAGGGAAGCAGAGTATAAATATTTGGAAAATTTGCAGCCTGACAATGCAATAGAAAAGAAAATCCCATTTTCTGAGGAGAAATCCAAGCTGGCTGCAGAAATTTGCATAAATAATGAGGAACTGAAAGTTACTCCCAAAGACAGTGGGCAAAATGTCTCCAGGGCATATCAGAGTTCTTGAAGGTAGCCCCTTCCATTATAGGCCTGGAGGCCTAGGAGGCAAAAGTGGTTTCATGGACTGGGCCCATGGTCCCTGTGCTGTGTGCAGCCTAAGGACTTGGTGCCCTGTGCCCCAGCCACTCCAGCCATGGCTGAAAGGGGCCAATGTAGAGCTCAGGCTGTGGTTTCAGAGGGTCCAAGCCTCAAGCCTTGGCAGCTTCCATGTGGTGTTGAGCCTGCCAGTGCACAGAAGTCAAGAATTGGAGTTTGGGAACCTCCACCTAGATTTCCGAGGATGTATGGAAATGCCTGGATGTCTAGGCAGAAGTTTGCTACAGTGGCAGGGCTCTCAGGGAGAACCTCTGCTAGGACAGTGTGAAAAGGAAATGTGGGGTTGGAGCCCGTACACAGAGTCTCTACTGGGGTACTTTCTAGTAGAGCTGTGAGAAGAAGGCCATCATCCTCCAGACCCCAGAATGGTATATCCACTGACAGTTGCATTGTGTGCCTGGAAAAGCTGCAGACACTCAATGCCAGCCCATGAAAGCAGCCAAGATGGAGGTCGTACCCTAACAAACCACTGCCCAAGACCATGGGAATTCACCTTTTGCATCAGTGTGACCTGGATGTGAGACATGGAGTCAAAGGAGATAATTTTGGAACTTTGAAAGATTTGACTGTGCTGCTGGATATCAGACTTTCATGGGGCCTGTAGCCCCTTTGTTTTGGTCAATTTCTTCTATTTGAAATGGCTGTATTTACTCAATGCCTATACTTCCATTGTATCTAGGAAGTAACTAACTTGCTTTTAATTTTACAGGCTCATAGGTGGAAGAGACTTGCCTTGTCTCAGATGATATTTTGGACTGTGGACTTTTGAGTTAATGCAGAAATGAGTTAAGACTTTGGGTACTGTTAGGAAGGCATGACTGGTTTTTGAAATGTGAGGACATGAGATTTGGGAGGGGCCAGGGGTGGAATGACATGGTTTGGCTGTGTCTCCACCCAGATCTCATCTTGAATTCCCATGTGTTGTGGGAGGGACCTGGTGGGAAGTAACTGAATCATAGGGACAGGTCTTTCTTGTGCTGTCCTCATGGTAGTGAGTAAGTATTACAATATCTGAAGGTTTTTAACACGGGGAGTTTCCCTGAACAAGCTCTCTTCTCTTGTCTGCCACCATGTGAGATGTGCCTTTCATCTTCTGCCATGATTGTGAGGCCTTCCCAGCCACGTGGAACTGTAAGTCCAATAAACCTCTTTCTTTTGTCTTGGGTATGTCTTTATCAGCAGCATGAAAACAGACTAATACACAGAACTAAGATCATCACTGCATCACATGCCAGCAAGTGACGGGAGGCAATATGACATAGTCTTTAAGAAGATGAACTCTGGAGCCACACTTCCAGGGTACAAATCCCCACTCTAACACTTCCTAGCTGTTTGACTGTGAATATTTCACCCAATGTCCCAGTACTTCAAGTGCATCAGTAGAATAAGGATAGGAACATACGTAACTCAGTGTTTTTGTGTATATTAAGTCAGATCGGTGCCTGGAACAAGGTAATCATTTTGAGTCCTGCCATGCTAGAATTTTCAGATTGAGTGAACAACAGGTATGTATATGCGAATATTCCAAAATCCAAAAAAATCTGAAATAGGAAACACTTCTGGTCCTTGGGATGAGATAAGGGATATTCAACCTATGTAAATGTTAGTTGCTGTCAACTGGTAGTGTCATCAGACAGGGGAGTATTTTCAGTGTGTGTATGTGTGTGCATGAGTATGTATTTATTAGGAAGCATATAGAAATTAGCAAGGAAGAGCAAGTACCAGCAAAATATAAGGTATGATTGAGAAAAGAGCAACCACTTGAGAAGGCTTCAGGGGAAGCTGTGACCTTGGGGAGGGCCAAGTTTCAGTGAGAGCCCAAAGGTAACAAGAATGACCAGAAAAAAGACAGAAATAAAAGGTTTAGCTGCAAGCAGACTATGAGTTTCAGAAGCCACAAAACAAGAATTTAGAGTGGTGTGGAGGAGAGGTAGAACTGGGTCAGATTTAAGGGCATATATAGAACTGTATAGAGATAAGTGTCCTCATCCTGATGGATAACTGGGAGGGCAGTGCTGGTCCTGCTGAGTCAGGTAAACTAAAGAGATTAGGTATGAGGACCTTGTTCCTGGTTATCTTTCCTCCTGAGATCACTGTCATGTAGTTTTTCAGAAGATGGACTGTGGAACTTGCCAAATATGAACAACGTTCTTCTGTGGACTGTGTAGAGTTTAGTGGAGTCACTACCTAGCAGGGAGGCCAGACCACTTCTAAGTAAAAGAGGGCAAGTTTATTTATTATTATTATTGTGCCGAAACTGAATCCTAACAGCCAATTCAGGTCCCCAAGACTAGGTCAAAGCCTCATTATAAGTTTTCAAAGCACCTAATTTCTTCTTCAAAGCACAAATCATAATAGTGATCATATAATAAATTGCGTATTTATTTAATGACTATTTCCCCTCACTTCTTTTATTCACTGATAGAGCATCAGAACTTTAGTAGTCCCGGCTAGGTATCTAAGCCGATATCTTATGTAGTCTACTCGTCGTCTGATTACATGATAGCTAACTATATCGAGTCATGTCTATTTAGGGTGTATATTAGGGGGTAAGATGCCAAATAGATTTATTGGCAATGGATCATATCTATTTCAAGGTTTGGTCTCTAAGCCTGGTGCCTCCATGTTACTATATCCATGCGTTAATGAAGGCCCTAATGCATATCTATGTATCATATATCTCTATTTACATATATTACTATGATCATCTGTCTTTATTCGGGTGTTATTATTAGGGTTAAAGTTGCCAAATAAGATTTATTGGCAATGGGTCATATCTCAATTTCAAAGGTTTGGTCTCTAAGCCTGGTGCCTCCATGCTTACTTATCCCAATGGTTAATGAAGGCCCCTAATGCATATCTATGTATCTACTATCTCTATTTACATATAGTAACTATATCATCATGTCTTTTAGTGGGGTGTTATATTAGGGGTTAAGTTGCCAATAGATTATTGGCAATGATCATATCTAATTTCAAAGGTTGGGTCTCTAAGCTGGTGTCCTCCATGTTACTATATCCATGGTTAATGAAGGCCGTTTTTGGAAGAACAGCCCAGGGAGAAATGGAATTCAGCTCTACAGCTATCTTACGGGCTTTACTTGCAGCATCTTTATAAACTTTCTTCAGGCGAAAAACAATGGAGACAGCTTGAGAAATGAATCAGTCTGAATTGCTGAAACTTGAGTAACAGAGTAGTCTTGGGCTAGTATGAATAAGAGTTCGCTTGGGATGTCCTTTTCACAGTTGAATTCAATAGAGATTATTTTTACATTATCTGGAATTGCTCAGTGGTTATTTCATTTTTCGTTTCTCAACTAGATCATAACTCTTTAGTGACAGGAGGGAGTGTCACTTGGGCTGCAGGCAGCCAAGCCTTGTTTGGCCAAAGCCAAGTAGTTTCTTGTTATACTGTGTGAGCTATGTTTGGGAAAATCAGACTGGCATTATGTAGTAATACATAAAAAAGGCCATCTTGTGGTCAGGGTGCTGTGGTTAATGGGTGAGGAAACAAGGTTGCAAACCACTTGCCACCCTTTTAATAGGGCCTCCTTGAATTAATGAGGCCATGTTGTCAGGGCATAGGGGCATAAATGCAGACACCAGTTCATTTATTGCTGCATTCCCCATAGTACATAACTGTCTACAGCAGCTATGGTGTACACGTTAATAATTATTTTACTCAGTGACTGGAAATAGTATATATTTTTTTCACTGTCATACTCTCAGATAGCTGCCGTAGCATTGCTTTTTTGCACATGTAGTAGCACACTTGGTTAAAACTGACTTTTTGGAGTTGGGAAAGCTATCAGGGAACTGCTGAAATGAGGCAGCTTGTGGTCTTTCCCCCTCCTCCTTACCCCTAGCTGAATTAATACCCAATTTAACAATTTAAACAAGTGTCTGAGAACCTAGGAGAGAATTTCAGGAAAAGGCAATAGTGCTTTGCAAACGGCTGGGGTCCAGTAAAGTTGAATCAGTGAGCTGAGCAAGAAGAGGGCAACAACACAGATTCAGAGCAAATACAGGAAGGTGGGGAAGAAAGATAGTGGGAGGAGGTAGGGTGGCAGCAAAAGAGTAAGGAATATCAGGATCCATGAGACCTGCAACAACTTGCACATTTGACTTAGTGTCCCGATATTTTCATCCTAGCTTGGTCTGTTATTTGGCTGAAATCTGTGTCCGGAAGCAAACATTTTAGGTGGGGTTGATATTAGGATCCCAGAAAATCTTTACACAGAGGCTGGATTTAAATCCACTCCACTCTCTTATTCCCACCCATTTAATATTGTCACACTTCCTGACATGTTATACCGGCAGGGACTGAAAAGGAAGACTGACCTGCTCTTGGCCTTTTCCTCCCACATCCACTTTTTATCTGCACAAATAGTACATAAACATAATGCTTGAGAATTGCAAAATGTTCAAGGTGATTTTTAAAATATGGCTATCAGATGGAAATATCCAAAAGCATTTTATGTTGTCTTAGTTAGACTCTTGAGTAACTTGTGCTGTGTGATAACATTCTTTACTCATTATTCTTGGAACACAATAGCCTTCTTTCTGGTCTCCTTCCTGCCACTTGTACCTCTCTCCACACAGCAACCAGTGACTGGTATGGACTGAATGTGTGTGTCCCCCCCATTCATATGTTGAAGCCCTAATTCCCAATGGGATAGTATTTGGAGATGGAGACATTGGGAGCTAATTATAATTAAATGAAGTCATAAAGGTGGAGCCTTCATGATGAGATCAGTGTTTTTATAAGAAAACACACCAAAGCGCTCTTGTGCACTGTCTCCGCTGTCTCTTTTTCTCTCTCTCTCTCGTATCTGCCATGAAAAAACACACTGAGAGTGAAGGGATGGCCGTCTGCAACCTGGGAGAGAGTCCTCCTCACCAGAATCTGACCATGTTGACACCCTGATCTCAGAATTCCAAGCTTTCAGAATATGAGAAAATTATGTTTCTGGTTACACCACCCAGTTTACAGTTTTATGTTATGGTATCCCAAGCTAATTAATACAGCCATCTCTCAAAAATGTACATTATATCTGAAACTTTCCTGCTGAAAACCTTTTAAGGACTTCTTATTTCTCCTGGAATAAAATTAAAATCCTTATCATAGTCTACAAGGTGCTGAATACTCTTTTCTTCAACCTCATCTCATATTGTCCTATGAAAAGCCATTTTCCACCACAGAAACTTTGCACTACTCATCCCTGCCTGCAATGCTCATCTTCCACTGCTTATTTTATTTATTCACCTTATAAATATTTCTAGTTACTATGCCAATTATATACATGATAACTTTCTACATACTTTTTTATTGTTTGTCTCTCTATATACTGTTATGTAATGAAGAACATAAACTGCATGAGGACAGATATGTTGTCATTTCCTTTCATTGATGTGTTCCTTGCACGTAGTACAGCATTGGAGACATAACAGGTACCTATAAAACATTCATGGAATGAGTGATTACTAGCCTAGAATTCTCAGAGTATTTTCATTGACATGAAAAAACTCACTTCCTTCTTTGATTCTTTGTTATAATTTTGTTTTCTTTAGCTTGGGATTCATTATAAAACATATTTACCTTTCAATTCCACATTTTTAATTAAACATGGGCTGGTTCATGGCTGGGAATAATCCTGTTTATATAATATCTATTATTTCCTCACATGTATCTAGAAGGCTTCTCCACAATAATAACTTTTAACCTGGAAAACTGAGACTCAGCTTTGAGCCCTGAACTTAGAGGGGCCTACCCTGGCTCTCCAGGACCTCACCTCTTCAATGGGTCAGGAGTCCATGGGGCCAAGAGGATGCACTTACCCAGGATCTGCCCATTTTATGATCAGATGCCATGACACACAGAAATCTAGAATCCCACACTCAAATCACCCAAGCCTGCTTCTAGGTCCTACAGTACCTCTTTTATCAAGACTGGGTACAGCATGTACCACACACCTTGGCCTGAGGAATAGCTGTTACCATAGGTGTGAGCAGAGTCTAGACAAGTATACTGGGGTGTCTACATGCCTCTGTGCAAGGCAGGACAGACCAAGTGTGGAGATGGGAAGAGAAATCAGCCTGACAATCAGTAATTCCAGAATCTGTCAGACAGACTTGGCCCCAAGAGTAAAGAGGCCTTGGGTTCAGGCATTCACCCCAAGACATTTGCTGCGTTGTTGTACAAGCTTGGAGTTGGAATAAAAAAGACTAGTCATAGAAAATTAAGAAAAGAATAAAATGAAGAAAATTTACTGTTAATAAAGAAGTTTTAAGAGTTAAAGAAACCCTAAAGTAAAATTATATTACTAGGAAAGTTTGTGTATCTATTAAGGTTTTTTTTTTTGGCTACAGTATGAAGATTTTAAAACACTACAAGTTTCATATATTACCTTTTCTCACGAGCCAATTCTTGCAAAGGTAAAGAAAGTTAGTTACTTCCTGTTTCTTCATAAGAATTTTTGAAGAATTTAATATAGACTAGAAAGTGATTTTTGAAATGCTTTGTGACAATCTTCCAGAAGTTCTGCACAGTTGTGCTGATTGCCTCTGTAGCTATAAAATGGCAAAGTTTGTGACTTGAAAGCAAAACATAGACATGTTCTGATCCTTCCGTGAACCCACCTTAGTGTTAATGGTCAGGGTAGAAGGATGGCTATGGATCAATTTTCATGGAGTAGCTATTGCTCCCTGCCTGAGGTGACATGAAAGCAGCCTTTTACCCTGAATTAAAAGAGTAACTATCTAGATTTATATCCACTCCCTTATTTTATTCTGGTTTATGCTCATAAGTAAGGAATTTAAGCTATATAAAATATGTATTCCCCAAAAAACGGAACCACATAAAAAAGAGAGCATATAACTAAATTATTATTACATTTGCATTTTTTAACAGACCTTAATGTGATTAATCTTAAAATTTTGTTATGGATAACAACTATCATTGCACATATTTAAAATTGTCTAACTAGAGACAATTGGCTTTGATATTACACAATTGCCAGTTAAAAGTCCTTAGAAGTTTTATAAGCATAGAGAGGTAAAGTAATTCTTAAAAACCTGAATGAAATAAACAAAGATGAGATCAGAAAGGTAAAAGTGAATTCAAAAAATAAAGGGGCTAAACAGAAATACAATTGGATCTATTGATGAGGGCAATAAAAGTAAACAATTATTTTGACCAGGTTGATGGGATTTGAAGTGTTAAAAGTATCTCTTCTTTTCTTTTCTTAAAACAAAGAAAACACTTTCCTTTCTCTGTCTATAAACTTATAGAAATACATGTGATCAGGTAGGAAAGAGATTTTGATAGTCAAAATGTAGATTGGGGCAAGGACAATATGGTTCATAGCTTTTATTAATAGAATTTTTAAAAATCAAAGTCTTCAATGAACATTCCATGCACATTCTTTGTTCTCAAAGTTGCCCAAGTAAAAGTATACAAAACCACATATTAGATTCATCGAGCTACACTGCAAATTACATATTAAGTATTGGCTTGTATAATTTTCTTGTAAGATACGGTATTTACTTTATCTTCAATTAGTAAATACAAAGCTTATAAACGTGTAGTGAATTCTGTTTATAGGGGGCACAAAAATCTGAACATTAGAATCTTGAATTATTACATGGTAGGGTTTGGACTAAGATGAAATGGTAGTGAAATGAGTATCTTTGATAGTGTTACATAAGAAGCATAGAGTCCAGCATTTTTCATAGTGAAAAGCTATTTTCAGGTGCTTTATTGCCAATCTGGTGCCTTCTCTCTGCCAAAATTTAGGTGCTTGTGTGAACACATATACAACACCAAAGTACAGATTGGAGAACGCACAAGGAATGTCATCCCCAGGAAATAAGCAACCATGGTTGGCATTTTGCAGAGCATATTGAAAGAAAGTACACCTTAAATTTCAGTATCACATGGATATCAGCATAAAACTATAGGACCATAGAAAGACTGTTGGTGAAATCTGAAGTTTGAGCCTTTCTAGTAGAGATACTGAAATTAGGCACCATTTAATACAAATTGGCATGGCACATACGTATATATTATAGACTCAGAATACGAACATTCAGACAAGACTAATTTTGGGATACCAGTTATCTAATGTGAATGGCCTGGAAGTAAATACCAGAATCACTCTGGATATTGCTTGTAGTTTTGAAAATCTAGCCAGATATATTATCATTCCTAATAAATTGTGCATAGTTCTTATTTCATGTTGTAGAATTATTCTTCTCATGTAATTTTGAGTTTAATAAAAAATGAAGTCCTGAAGAAAAGGATCTCAAAAAGCAGGTATTTATAAAGAGATTTATTTATCTGGGTAAACCCACTAAAATTTTAGTGAGTATTTGGGTGCTCAGATTTTAAAATCAGGCAAGAATTATTCCAGCTGAATGGTGTTTAAATAGAATAAGGCTTATTATTTTCTGGGTGAGTTTTACCTAATCCTGGAATGCATGTAAGATAGGCTGTAGTCTACAGTTTTTGCACGTAAAATCATTCAGACTTTAACACAATGAAGTTGCCTTTTCATTCTTGAGGAACATCCATTAAATACAGAGTCACAGAACAAGATAATATCAGAAAGATGTGACCGGGCGTGGTGGTTCATGCCTGTGATTCCAGCATTTTGGGAGGTCAAGGTGAGTGGATCATGAGGTCAGATCGAGACTGTCCTGGCTAACACGGTGAAACCCCATCTCTACTAAAAATACAAAAAATTAGCCAGGCATGGTGGCACGCACCTGTAGTCCCAGCTACTCAGGAGGCTGAGGCAGGAAAATCGCTTGAACCCAGGAGGCAGAGGTGGCAGTGAGCCAAGATGGCACCACTGCACTCCAGCCTGGGTGACAAAATGAGACTTCATCTAAAAAAAAAAAAAAAAAAAAAA
>NW_016805294.1:86717-143146 GCF_001698545.2 Rhinopithecus bieti | reverse complement strand
AAAAAAAAAAAAAGTTGTGTCATTTTTCTGGAGGACAAAATTAAAAGTTGTATGTATTATCACTTGTGAAGACTGAGACTTGGAGTTAATTGTTGAGTTTCCTAGAATACAATATAAATATTTCTTATGGAGCCTTTTAGGATGTCTCAGGTGATCAGATTATGGTTACTAGGCAAACGCAAAAGTAAGTTTTAAAAACATTCTACTACTTGTTCACAATGGAATTTAGTTGGTCTGATAAATCATGTATGTGCTGTCAAATCTCTTTCTTACTGATAATGGGTCAATACAATTATATGCAGTTCTAACTCCACAACTGGACAGACAAAATGTTGCGTGTAAAATATTAAACTTAACAAACCTAAGCATCAGTCATTTAAAATGCAAGTAGCTGGTCTTGTTGAACCATTCATATTTTCCTAAATCCAACATATTCTCTCATATCACTTTGCCTCTATACAAGTTCCTTAGAATGACCCTCTTCTCTTTCTAATTTGGCTAATTCCTACTCATCTGTTAAAACTCAACTCACCCATCACATTCTCCAGGCATCCTTCCTTATCATCCTTCTGCCCATTTCAGTTATTCTGGTTTGGACATTCTCTTTCTGTGTTTCCATAACCTTCCAGGATTTTATCTGTCTTAACACTTATCCTCCAATATTATGTTCATCTTTTTGTTTTTCTCCTTTAACAGAGAATACCAAATGTATCTATTAATTTTAAATTATCAGTGTAAGCAGTGCCAGATAGATAATAGGTGTTCAATACTAGGTGCCTAAAAAATTAAAGTTAGTATAAGACATTTTGCAGCATATGGAGTGATGTCAGACTGCAAGGGATTCAGTTTTTGATAGACTTTGATGTGATGGAAAGGAGAAACATCAACTGCCATCAGTGAAAATGTCTTATTATTAGTTATCTGGAACAGTTCACATTTTGTGAACCTAATGAGTATAGAAGCCGCCTAACGAGCCCTCTATCACATGAAATGGACAGCCCTCTTCAACCAATGACATTGTTGATCTGAGGGCTATTCAACCTGAAAATGTCATAAAATAAAAGACTGTTGATGTGAGATTCTGAAACACTCTATCACTATCACAATTTCCCCAGTTAACATATTTTTAGTGCCTATTCTGCATCAGGTATTAGTCCATTTTCACACTGCTATAAAGAACTACCTGAAACTGGGTGATTTATGCAGAAAAGAGGTTTAATTTACTCACAGTTCCACAGGATTAACGGGAAGTATGACACTTGGAGGCCTTTACCATCAGGGCTGAAGGTGAAGGGTAAGTAAGGACCATTTTCACATGGTGGCAGGAGAGAGAGAGAGAGAGTGAAGAGGGACATGTCATACAGTTTAAAACCATCAGATCTCCTGAGAACTCACTATTCATGAAACAGTAAGGGGAAATGTGCCACTACGATCTAATCACCTTTCACCTGGCCCCTCCCCTGACACATGGGGATTACATTTGGACATGAGATTTGGGTGGGGACACAGAGCCAAAGTATATCAGGTATCCATAAGCATTTTATGTACATTATTTTTATTTAATCATTACAACTTAATTGAAATAGGCATTGGTATTTCATACATACTGCAGATGAGAAAATTGAGAATTTGGGGAATAAGTAAGTTGCTCAAAGTCAGACAGTAATAGAATTTCAATGCTAGTCTATCTCTAATGACCATGATCTCCACTGTTCAGCTATTCTATTTCCATTAGATACAGCCTGGAATATTCACTGGTGTTTCATTTCCCTACTTATTGTCACCGTCAGTTATTTTCTGACTCTTCTCCTTCACAACAGTTGACCCTATAACTAACCGTGACTCCTCAAGCACCCCTTCCAGTGTTAATCTAGCAGCAGGACTAATTTATCAAGACTGGGGAGAATAAGAGGAAAGTTTGATCTTCTCACTTGAAACTCCTACTCTCCTCCACTTCCTTCTGCTAAAGTATTCATTATGCAGAATGGAACACAGAATTAAAACAGGAGGAAATGGATGGGTGACATGACTTTGCTCTGTGTTCCCACCCAAATCTCATCTTGAATTGTAATCATCTTCACATGTCAAAGGCAGGGCCAGGTGGAGATAATTGAATCATGAGGGCAGTTTCCCTCATGCTGTTCCCGTGATAGTGAGTTCTCACAAGATCTGATGGTTTTATAAGAGGTTTCCCTCTTCACTCGGCGCTCATTCTCTCTCTTACCACACTGTGAAGAGGTGCCTTCCACCGTGATTGTGAGTTTCCTGAGACCTCCCCAGCCATGTGGAATTGTGAGTCAATTAAACCTCTTTTCTTTATGAATTACCCAGTCTCGGGTATTTCTTCATAGCAGTGTGAGAATAGACTAATACAACGGAGAAGGGAATAACCTTACTTTTGCTTTTTCCATCCCTAATCCTAACACCATCACCACACTTCTTCTACTGAAACACTTACAATGTGATTATGTGATGAGAAGAAAAGAGACAGAGATGAGAAAAGGAAATCATGTGGAAAATATGAGGGTAAATACTATCAACATTTTTTCTTCCATCTTTACCAGTCAAATCCCCCCAACTCCCAAACTCACTTATCCCTTCGATGAATAAACGTTTCTATTGAAGTATAATACATAGAGTGTATAAATCATAAATGTATTTTAATAATTTTTTACAAAATGGACACATTTATAATCACCACCCATGTCAACAAACAGAACAGTATCAACACATTGTGAATTTAAATTGCATTTTCCTGGTGATTAATAAGTTGCAACAACTCAGATATTTAATAGTCATTTGAGTATTTTATTTAGTGATCTGTCTTTTCAAATCTTGCCTATTTTTAAAATTGTGTTGCCTGTCTTTTATTAACTTGTAAGAGTGATAAACACACACACACAAACACACACATACATAACATATATATGTTGTATGTATTGCAAATATTTTCTTTCCCTTATTTGTTTGCCTTTGAAGAGTGTTGTCTTTGATGAAATTAGGATTTTTAAAATTTTAATATAGTTTTACATAATTCTGTATAATTTTTTAGTCTTCTGTAATCCATGAAATTTTAATGTAATCCAACTTATCAATTTTTTTTCTAATGATTAGTACATTTTGTGGTCTGTTGAAGAAATCTTCGCTGCAAAATTATGAAGATATTCTCTTATGTTATCTTCCAGAAGCTGTGTTTTATCTCATGTAAATTTTGATCTATAATCCATCTGGAAATGATTTTTGAGTGTGGAGTGAACTCTGTGTTAAGAATCATTTTATCTTCTGAATAAGCAATTAACTCATTATTATTTTTTTGAAAAGCCCTTCTTTCTCCACAGCATTGTGTCATCTTTGCCCTAAGTCAACTGTTAGCAGTGGTGACAATCTGCTGCTGGACTCTCTTTTGCCCTGATTTAATTGTCTATTCAAGTGCCAACACCATACTCTCTTAATTTATGTAATGTCTTCAAATGTTGTTCTTTTTAGAATAGCTTGGCTTCTTGAGACTCTTTGCATTCCATTAGTCCTAAAATCTGCCCATTTTTACAAAAATATAAACAACACAAAATACTTGCTAGAATTTTTAAAGGAATTGCATTAAACACATAAGCCAATTTGGAGAAAATTGAAATCTATTGAATACTGAGTCTTCCAATCTAAAACTTGGTATATTGGTAACCTCTCAGTTTTTTCAGGTCTCTTCAATGCTTCTCACAATAACTTATTGATTTGCATGTTTAGAACTTTTACATACTTTGTCATTTCCTACATATTTTATTTATTATGCTTTTTTAATTGTGAGTTTTTAGTTTTATCTCTAATTGGTGGTACATATAAATACATTTGCTTTTTAAATACTGTTCATCTGTGCAAAGACATCGCTTAAGTTGTACTGATTCTAGTAATTTATCTGTATTTACTTTGGGATTTTAAATGTATAAACACGTAAATCATAAATAAAAGTTTTATTTCTTTATTTTCCATTCTTCTACTTTCTTCCTTCCTTTATCCTTCCTTACCTCCTTCTCCGTCACTTCTGTCACTTTTCCATCTCTCTTCTCCTTGTTCTTCCTCTTCTCTTGTTCTCTTTTTTTCTTTCTCTGTATCTCTCTCCCTGTCCCGTCCTTCTTTTACCTATTTTTGTTTTTTGCCATATTGTACTAGTAGAAACCTTAAAAATGGTAATGAATATAAATGGTAATAGAGTACATTCTTATCTTATTCCCAGTCCCATGATGAAAACTTTTAATACTATAGCATTAAATATAATGTTTATTGTAGATATTATGTTATAGATACCTTTTATCAGATAAGAAACTTTTCTTCTAATCATAATTTTCTAAGATAATTTAATTATGGTCTTTAATCATTTCCAATGTTTTTCCTGCATCTTTTGAGGTCTTTGTAGAATTTTCCTTTTTATTTTGCTAATGTGATGAATTACTTTAATTTTATAATATTAAAGAAACCTCGCTTTCTAGAATAAGTTCAAGTTTGTAGTAATATAGTTTTTAAAGTATATACATTTGAATTGTATTTGTTCATAGTTTCACAAACATTGCATTCTATTTATAAAATATATTGACTTGTAATTTTCCGTNAAACTTTTCTTCTAATCATAATTTTCTAAGATAATTTAATTATGGTCTTTAATCATTTCCAATGTTTTTCCTGCATCTTTTGAGGTCTTTGTAGAATTTTCCTTTTTATTTTGTTAATGTGATGAATTACTTTAATTTTATAATATTAAAGAAACCTCGCTTTCTAGAATAAGTTCAAGTTTGTAGTAATATAGTTTTAAAGTATATACATTTGAATTGTATTTGTTCATAGTTTCACAAACATTGCATTCTATTTATAAAATATATTGACTTGTAATTTTCCGTTCTTATAATGAACTAGTCAAGTTTTAGTATTGAGCTTTCATTAGCCTTAAAAAATAATTAGAAAACTTTTACTTGTGTGTTTTAGTCTAGTTTGTAGGGATAGTACTATTTTTCTTAAACAGCTTTGAAGAAATAACTATTACATTGTCTGGTTCTTACCTTTCTTTGATATTGTTGGAAATTTTTAGTTCCAGTTTCAATTTGTTGTAAGCTCTTTATAGTATTTTTATATTTTATAATAAAATCTGTAAAATAAATCTACCTGTTTGTTTCTGATGTTAGTAATTAGTACCTTCTTCCATGTATAATTTCAATTGTTTATTTTTATATGTAGGATATCAGTTGACTTTTGTATATTGACTTTGTATCTTGTGAAATTTCAGTGCTCACATTTTAATTCCAGGAATTTTTTTTTTGTTGATTCTATAGAATGCTTTTCCATAGGCAATCATGTCATCTATGAACAAAGACAGCTTTATTTTTTTCTTCTCAACTAACATGTATTTATTTCATTTTCTTGTCTTATTGCACTAGCTATGACTTTCACTACAATGTTGAATGGAAGCAGCAAGAAAGGACATCCTTGTCTTGTTCCTGATCTCAAGAGAAAGGCATTCAGTTTCTTACCAGTAAGTATGATGTTAGTTTTTCTGTAGCTATTCTTTATAAAGTTGAGTTCCCTCTATTTCCAGTTTGCCGAGGGCTTTTTTTTTTTTTTTTTTAATCATGATTAGGTGTTGGATTTTGTCAATTGCTTTCTCTGCAACAATTAACAGGATCATATGATTTTTCTTCTTAAACCTGTTGATGTGGTGGGTTGTACTGATTGTTTTTGATATACCACCTAAATCCCACTTAGCTATTGCTATGGCTTGACTGTTTGTCTCCTCTAAAACTCATGTTGAAATTTAATTGCCAATGTATGGTATTGGGAGGTGGAATCTTTAAAATGTTGTTAGGCCACAACAGATATACCCTCATAGACGTTTCAATGCCTTAAATAAAAAAGTCTTCAGGAGTGAGCTGTCTCTCTTACCCTCTCACCTCTTGGTATGTAATAATGTAGCAAGAAGGCCTTCATCAAAAGCAAGCAGCTTGGTATTGAACTTTCCAGTCTCCAGAACTGTATGCCAATAAATGTCTGTTTGTTATAAATTATAGAGTCTTTGGTATTCTGTCGTAGTAGCACAAAAGAGACTTAAACAGCTATAGTGTATAATTCTTTTTATACATTGCTGGATTCAATTTGCTTTGTTGAAGATTTTTGCATCTAAGTTCATGACAGATGTTGATCTATAGTTTTCCTTTCTTGTAATGTCTTTATCTGGTTTTGGAAATATGATAATGTTGACCTCATAGCATAATTTAGAAAATGTTAGTGCTCTATTTTATTGAAAATATTGTAACAAATTGGCATTATTTCTTTCTTAAATGTTTAGTAAAATTTACCAGTCTAACCATCTGGAACTGGGTTTCCTTTTTTTGAAAGATTATTTATTAAATTTTTTAAATGAACATATAAATATTTACATTGTTTCCCCTTGTGTAGGTTTTGATAGTTTGTGTCTTTCAAGGAAATTCATGGGCATAGCATTGTTCATAGCATTCCTTTGTCATCCTATTATTGTTCCTGTGACGAGTAAGGATGCTCTCTCTTTTATTTCTGATAAATTGCATGTTCTTTCATTATTTTCTTGATTAACATGGCTAGAATTAATTTTATAATTATTTTTAAATAATCAAATATTAAATGTATTGAATTTGTCTATTGTTTCTATTTTCAAATTTTAATCATTTCTGTTTAATTTTTATTGGTTTCTCTTCTTGTACTTGCCTTAGGTTAAATTTCTATTCTTCTTCTAGATTCTTAAAATGGAAGCTTATATTATTGATTTTAGATAGTTTTTCTTTTCTGATATATGTATTTAGTGTTTTAACTAAAAATTTCCCTCTTAATACTTTCACTGCATCCCACAAATTGTAATTTGTATTTTTTATTTCGCTTAGTCCAAAATGTATTTTATTCATTTTGAGACTTCTTCTTTGACCCATGTGTTATTTAGAAGTGTTATTGCTTAATCTCCAGATATTTGATAATTTGCTTGTTATTGATTTATATTTTAATTTCATTGTCATCTGAGGACATACTGTGTATGATTTTTATCCCTTTAAATTTGAGGTATATTTTATGGCCAAGAATGTGGCCTATCTTAATGAATGTTCCATGTGAGTTTGAAGAGAATGTATGTTCTGCTTTTGTTTAAGGAACTATTCTTTAAATATCAATTAGTTGGAACTGATCGATAGTGCTGTTCAGAACAACTATATCCTTATTGATTTTCTACCTGCTGAATCTATCAACTACTGAAAGAGGGCTTTTGAAGTCTCTAGCTATAATAGTGGACTTGTCCATTTCTTTTCATAGTTTTAACAGTTTTTATCTCGTATTTTGATGCTCTATTGTTAGTTGCATACACGTTAAAAATTGTTATGTCTTCATAGAGTATTGACCTTTCTATCATTATGTAGTGCTCCTGTTTATCCCTGATAATTTTCTCTATTCTAAAATCTGCTTTTGTCTGAAATTAATATAGCTACTCCAACTTTCCATTAATTAGTGCTAGCATGATATATAATTGTTCTTCCCTTTACTTTTAATTTATTTGAATGTTTATATTTAAAATATATTCCTTGTAACAACATTGCTGTCATTACTTTCACTTGTTCATGATATAATTATTCAATACAATGTTACTATTATTTACTTTTAAATGTTTTAAAATTTATTTTTTTATTTTTGACATATTGTAATTGTACATATTACAGGGTACAATGTGATGTTTTGATATATATCTATGTTGTATAATGATCTAATCAGGGCAATTAGTACATCATCTCATGCATTTTCTGTGATGAGAATATTCAAAAGCCTCTTTTCTAAGTGTTTTGTGATATGGAATATTTTAATATTAACCATAGTCATCCTATTTGACAATAGAACAACCCGATTCATTTTTTTATTTAATTAAAAATTTGTACTAATTGATCAACTTCTTACCATTCTATTATTCCTCCTCTCTTTCCCAGTCTCTAGTAACCACTGTTTTACTCTGCTTTTATATCAAGTTTTTAAAAAAAGATTCCACATATTAGTGAGATTATGCAGTATCTGTCATTCAGTCTCTGGCTTATTTCACTCAACATGATATCCTCCAGGTTCATCCCTGTTGTCACAAATGACAGGATTTTATTCTTTTTCATAGCTGAGTAATATTCCATTGTGTGTGTGTGTGTATATATATCTCACAATTCCCTTATCCATTCATCTGTTGTTAAACTTTTAGGTTGATTACATAGGTTGGCTATTGTAACTAGTGCTGCAATAAACACGAGAGTGCAAATATCTTTTTGACATACTGATTTCCTTTCCTTTGGATATACATGTAGTAGTGGCATTTCTGAATCATATAGTAATTCTGTGTTTAATTTATTGAGGAACCTACATACTGTTTTCCATTACGGCTGTACTAGTTTATAGTCTCACCAAGAGTGTGTGTTTCCTTTTCTCACCATTTTAGCCAATACTTGATTTCTTTTATATTTTTGGTATAGCCATTCCAACTGGAGTAAGGTGGTATCTCATTGTGGGTTTACTTTGTGTTAATGACACTGAGCATTTTTTCATATACCAGTTGACTATTTGCATGTCTTCTTTTGAAAAATATCTATTAAAGTTTGCCCAATTTTTTATTATGTTATTTTTTCTATTTCTATTGAGATGTTTAAGTTTCATACATTCTGGATATTAACCTCTTGTCAGACATAAAGTTTTTGTCTATTTTCTTTCCTTCTGTAGGTTGTCTCTTTACTGTGTTAATGTTTTCTTTGCTGTACAAAAGCTTTTGAGTTTGATTTAATTCCATTTGTCTATTTTTATTTTTGTTGCCTGTGACTTTGCAGCCTTATTAAAAAAATAAAACTCTTTCCCAGCCCAATTTCATAAAGCTTACTCTCTACGTTTTCTTCTAGTTGTTTCATAGTTTTTAGTTTTACATTTAAGTCAAATTTATATTGAGTTGATTTTGTATATGTTGAGAGGTAGTGGTCTAGTCATAGTCTTCCACATGTAGATATTCAATTTTCCCAACACTTATTTATTGAAGAGATTGTCTTTCCCTCAATGTATGTTCTTGGTACCTTTGTTGAAAATTAGTTGGCTGTGGATGTGTTAATTTATTTCTGGGTAGGCTATTTGGTTCCATTAGTCTATGTGTCTGTTTTTATGACAGTACCATGCTGTTTTGTTTACTATAGCTTTGTATTATATTTTGAAGTCAGGTAGTGTAATGCATCCAGCTTTGTTCTTTTTGCTTAGGACTGTTTTGGTTATTCAGGGTCTTTGTAGTTTCATATGAATTTTACAAGACCAATTTGAACCCTCCTTTGCAATTTGGATGTTTTCTTTTTGTTTCTTTCATCTAGTTGCTCTGGCTAAGACTTACAGTATTATGCTGAATAGCAGTAGTGAAAGTGGGTATCCTTGTCCTGCTCAGCTGAATATCCACATCCTCATCTCAGATGCTGGGGCAGTGGAAGGGATTACTCAGCAGGGGATACTTGGCATAGAGACATGGTTCTTCTTAGTTAATTGGCAGTACCAGTGTGTGGGGGCTTACTTGTGAGGATAAGGCTGACCTTCTTATCAGTAGATCAGTCCAGTTTATTAAAATTCCTCCACAGTTATCCTGCCCCCAAAAAGATTACACATCAATTATACAGAGTATGACTAACAGAAATAAAGTGTGCTGGCTGCAGCTTCTGTATCCATGGATTCCGTATTAAGGGGAACAATATTCTTAGTGTGTTGCCAAGGGCTTACAGTTGCTGTTGTTTCTCGCATTGGCCATGTTCCTCCATAACCCCTGAACCAGAATATACAAAGCTTGGAGTAAGATAACCATCTGACTTTTTTTTTTTTTCTTTTTTTCTTTTTGAGCTGGGGTCTCACTCTGTCACCTGCCTGGAGTGTTGTGGTGTGATCTCGGCTTTCTGCAACCTCTGTCTCCCTGGGCTCAAATCATCCTCTCACCTCAGCCTGCTGAGTAGCTGGGACCACAGGTGTGCCACCAAGCCCAGCTAATTGTTTTTGCATTTTTGGCAAAGACAGGGTTTCACCATTTGCTCAGGCTCATCTTGAACTCCTGAGCTCAAGGAATCCACCTGCCTCAGCCTCCCAAAGTGCTGGGATTACAGGCGTGAGCCTATGTGACCAGCCCATCTGACTTCTTAAAAACTGTAGACCTTCACTTCAGTTATTTGTTGTAGTCTTGTATGCCTATCTGTAAAATTTTAATAAACAAAATGTCCTATTTTTGTAGAAAATTTGTATTAAGTGCTCTGTGACTTTGATTCATGTATGTAGTTATCCAGATGTTCCAAGCATTATAGAATAAACATTCTCATCACTGAACTGGACTGAGTAAAATGCATGAGAAGAATTAAATAAATAATAGAAATTTTAGCTTATCACAGCAGAAAAACATCCTCCTGATCATAGAGGAAAACTTGTTAAGCTCTTCCTCATTAGGCATGATATTAGATGTGAGTTTGGCATATATGGCCTTTATTTTGTTGAGGTATTTAATACAGACTTTCTATATCTAGACATAGATAGATATTTGTTGAGAGTTTTTAACATGAAGGGATATTGAATTTTGTCAAATGTTTTTCTATTGTAATTATTATATGTTCTTTGTCTTTTTTTCTGTTAAAGTGGTGGATTATACTTATTAACTTGCATCCCTGGGATGAATCCCACTACATCATAGTAAATGATGTTTTTAATGAGAATTTTTGCATCTTTGTTCATCAGGGATATGAGTCTGTGATTTTTTTTTTCTGTTGTGTCCTATTTCAATTTTGGAATCAGGGTAATGCTGAGCTCATAAATTGAATTTTGAAGTATTCTCTCCTATATTTTGGAATAGTTTGGGTATAATTGGTATTAGTTCTTTAAAAGTTTGATGGAATTTGGTAGTAAAGCCATCATGTTCTAAGGTTTTCTCTGATGGAGATTTTTTATTACTCATTCAATTTCCTCACTCATCGATCTGTTCAGATATTCTACTTTATAATTTAATCTCGGTAGCTTGTATGTGTACAAGAATGTACCCATTTCTTATATGTTATTAAATTTGTTGACTTATAGTCATTCATAATAATTTCATGATTCTTTGTTTTTCTATGGTATCAGTTGTAATGTCTCCTTTTTAATTATTTTATTTGAATCTTCTCTCCTTTATCCAAGTTAATCTAACTAATGGTTCATCCATTTTGTTTATCTTTTTAAAAAACCTAATCTTTGTTCCATTGTTCTTTTAAATTGTTTTAAGTCTCTATTTTTATTCTTTAAGTCTCTAGTTTTATTCTTTCCTTTCTTCTACCAGTTTGGGGTTTTGTTTGTTCTTGTTTTTCTAGTTCCTTGAGGTGCATTGGTAGGTTGTTTATTAGGAATCTTTATTTTTTTCTGATATAGGTGTTTTTGCTATAAACTTCCATCTTAGAACTGCTTTTGCTGTGTCCCATAGGTTTTGATATGATCTGCTTCCATTCTTGTTTGTCTTAGTAAAAATTTTAATCTTTCTTTTAACATTTGTATTGACCCATTGGTTGTATAGACCCGTGTTGTTTAATTTTCATGTATTTGTAAAGTTTCTGAGGGTTTAATTTTTTGTTGTTGTTGTTGTTGATTTCTAGATTTATACCATTTTGCTCAGAAAAGTTATTTGATATAATCCCTACTGTTTTAAATTTAAGATTTGTTTTATAGACTACTGTGGTTTTCTTCCTTTGTTTACATAAATTTGAGATTCTATATTATATCACTTTCCTTCTCCTGCAGAACATCTTTTAACACGTTGTAGTAGAAGTCTACTGAAAATGCATTACCTCAGTTTTGTTTGTCTGAGAAAGTTCTTTCTTTTCACTTTGGGAGGTTACTTTTACTGGATACAGAAGTTTAGGTTTTTTTTTTTTTTTTTTTTTTTTTTTTAACAATTCAAATATTTAACTTTAATTTCTTCTTGCTTGCATGATTTCTGATGAAATTTTGCTATAGTTCTCATCCTTGTTCCTTTATAGGAAAGGTTTTCTTACCCCTTTTAGCTTCTTACAAGATTATTGTCTTTTGTGAAACTTACCCAGAAACATTAATGTTTATATAATTATTACTAAAACTCCTAAATATCATGACAATTTTTTCTCATGTACCTTACATCATATTCGGTTTTTACCCCTATCTTAAAGATATTCAAAGAAACAGTGAGATAGTAACTAGTCTCATTTCAGATCCAGTGCTCTTTATTACAATGCAATTTTATATTGGCTCACACCGATAGTATCGTATCTCTACTAAAAAGCTCTAGTAATAACGTATGTTGAGTGATCAGTTTCATCATTTAGTGATGAGTTTCATCAAATCAAATTCTTGCCTTTCACTATATTTACTTCTAATTTCCTGTGATCCATCTTTGAATTCACCTTGGGTCCACCTCCTTGCAGCAAGGAAGAAATCAATGCCAAGCAGTGTGTACTTACTATCAACAATGTCTTACTTAATACATAGGTTGCATGTCTAGAAACAAAAAGAATATTAATTTCCTTCTTTTCCACTTGTAACAAAATTCCGATTATACCTTCTGCTCTCTATTAACAGATGTAATGTTGCTTCAATTACACGAGGGCAGACAATTTCCCATTTAAAGAATACCCAGGTATAATTTATTTAATAACAAGAAAGGCACAAAAAGAACTTACACAATAGGAATACTGTTTGCTAAGTATACCTACCATTCATGACCCAATAACCTTACTGTCTGATTAGTGAATGAAAAAATGTCATATAACTTCAACAAGTTTCCCAAAGAGATTCATCAATAATGTATAACTTTCATTTGTCTTAAATTTTCCCATGGTTAATGTCAAATTCATAGTTATAACATTTGATTTTACATACCTTTTGACAGGGAGGTCACATGAGGTCATCCTCCATGCTGGAATGTTTAGTCCTGATCTAGAATAATACATGTGCTCCCCTCCCAGGGGTTTCCAGGCTTCAGAGAGTTCCTTCATTTCTCCATGGAAATGATGTATTTCTTCTGATAAAAGACAGAAATATGTTCTTTTCTATTTAATAACTTCACCTGATTATCATGGTAACACTTGTAATACATCTTGTTTAATAGTTACTCCAGTGAAGTCCATCCACACTGGAGTTAGAAATTCTGACTCTTAATTGGTGCTCTCTCACAGACAAATTTAGAAAAGAGAAAAGAAGTTTAGAATGTGCTCCTTCTCCTCACCTCTTACACACCAATATAACATATAATTATTTCATTTAGCTAAATTTGGTAGAGTTTGGATTTTTTTAAAATTAAGCATATATTAGCAATGCAATAAAGCATTTTGCAGCTACTTTGAGAGCTCAAAATGTATGAACAAAAAAGAGAAAAATAAGACTAACAAAAAAACTTTATTTTACCACCTACCTCTCCCACTGCCTCATTTAGTATATTTTAAATCTGAGTGCTTTTGTCTAATTCTAATGCAGAGGATAAAGAAGGAGTTAGAGCTCAGAATTCTAAAATGTGAAATATTTATTTAAATGTTTAATGGTATATCAGGTTTTGAGTATCATATAATATATTCATCAAAGACAAATGATAAACACAACTATATGTAGATTAGTACATAGAAAGAAACCATGGATTTTAAATTCTCACATATAGAAGAAAAAATTATAGTGGTAGAATGGACAAGGAAATCATTTACGAAAAAATATAACAGGATAACTATTTATATTTAATAATCAGTCTTTAGAAATGACCCACCAGTTTCTTCTCTTTAATGCACATCAGGTCAACAGGATTGTTTATTTCTCCTCCTTTGCTTCTGCAATGGCCTTTGAGCAACTGAATGCACAGAAAGGAGGCCTTAAGAGACTTTTAGCTTCTGCTTCCTTCCCTTCAAACATTCACCCTTTGGGTACTCCTTCTCAGAAACCAGCCACATGGAGAGGTCATGTCAAGGAAAACTTAGGAGACCTGCTTATTAGCATCTCTCAACCAACAGCTTACATCAGTTGCCAGTTATAGGAGGCAGCCATCTTGGATGTTGTAGGCCACCCATGACCTCAGATAACTATAGCCCTTGCTGACATCATAAGAAGCAGAAAACCCATCCAGCTGAGTCCAAACAACTCAGAGATGGCGAGGAAACGTTAAAACACCATTTTGGGATTAGGTTGCTATGCAGCTAACAGATACTGAACTATCTATATAGGAAATAGTTGAGCCATATGTGAAATGGATAGACCAAAGTCCAGTATAAAAATAAACATGTTAGACTGAGAAGGAAAAAGGAAATTTAAGATAAATAATTGACTAATGTATTTTTGCTAAACAAAATATATTATACTATTGGGCAGACATCTTTTACTGTATATATTTGAGTGAAGAGGATAACATTTTAGAAGGTAATTTATTTATTTATATTTTTGAGACAGAGTCTTGCTCTGTTGCCCAGGCTAGAATGCAGTGGCATGATCTTGGCTCACTTCAACCTCCACCTCCTGGTTTCAAGCAATTCTCCCACCTCAGCCTACACAGTAGATAGGATTACAGGCACGCGCCACCAGGCCTGGCTAATATTTGTATTTTAGTAGAAGGGGGTGTCGCCATGTTGGCCAGGCTGGCCTTGAACTCCTGGCCTCAAGTGATCTTCATGCCTTGGCCTCCCAAAGTGCTGAAATTACAGGGGTGAGCCACCACACCTAGCCAGAAGGTAATTTTTTATACAACAGTTTTACACTTATATGGAAAAACAGAGTATGGCCTTTATCAGTTTTATACTTATATGGAAAAACAGAGTATGGGCTTTATCAGATATACCTATGTAATTTTACGGAGTGTTCTAATTCTCTTGGCCTGAGATTAAAAAACATATATATATATATATATACTGGAAAATTTTCTTTTCTAAAGATCCCAAGAGGTTGACCATAACATATAAGAAAATACATATTTGAAAATCAATAAATATATATTCTGAAACCAAAGTTTTATCACACCTCTTAAAATTTCAAAGGAAGTAATTCTCAATGTCTCTAAATCATTTCCAGTAATTGTCCACCGACTTTATGCTAAGCATTTTGTCTGAAGATATGAAGGCAAATACTACATAGTCTCTGCTCTGAAGAGGCCATGAGACATTGTGCAAAATTGAAATGTAAGGAGAAGGGAGTCAGTAAGGAAGCAAAATTTTCTAAGTGCCCAATATGTGCAAGGATTATTCTAAATTCCTTTGATTTTATCATTGTTTTAAAATCACATATTGAAGAGTAGTTTTATTCCTATTTTAGGTAAAAAAATTATGAATAGAGATATTCTGTAACTTGTTTAAGCAAGCTGGTAAAATAAGATAGCTGATATTTAGAAATCTTTTCTTTTTTTAGCTCCCAATCTAGAAATCCAATACAATGCATTGAATGTATTGACATAAAAGTTAATGAGGACAAGGGCAAAGCTCTCCTGGAAGGAGGAACCTCTGCATACATGAGATCCAATGACAGGCTCCCATCATGACTGCATTCCCATTCTCTATTGCTCTCCACTGGTGTGCTTATTTTGCAATAGGACTGAATGGCTAAGAGCTTTTAGAGTCAGACCAATTTGAGTTATAACTCTGGTAAATGTGGTAAATACGTGACTTTAGACAAGTTATTTATCAGAGACTTTTCTGTCTAAAAAATAGGAATAATGACATGTACCTCATAGAGCTATTATAAGGATCACACAATGAGATATTGTGTTATATACTTACTACAGTTTTTTGTATAAATACCCTTTTAGCAAATTATGGGAGTTAGTCTAATGAATTTTTCATTATTACGACTCTGAGTTGTCATTAATTGGTCTGGGTCAGTTGGTCTGAATGGGATTTTTTTCCCCAGGCATACAACTTTTGCAGATCTCTCCATATTTACTAAAATAAGACTCTAGGAATACATTTTGTGATTTGACCATCGATTTTGACCCTTTCATTTTAGACCACATCTCCAGGAATGAGGTATTACATGTCCTTTAGAGACTCTAATCCCATACTTTTTGACATGTTTCTGTGCATTTGGAGAGAGAGAATCATTCAGGGATAAATGCGATGCCTTATCTCATGGAGCAATTTCTCCTCAACCTTCTCCTCAACACGTAGTCAGCTTCTACGTGTTGCTTCAGTGAAGCAAGCAGCATGGAACCTATCTAAAACATGAAAACCGATTCCTAAATGTGTATTCTTCATAACATTCAAAAATAGAGAATATTTTATCAGTAATGGATGGTACATATATTGGCTCATAGTTTCAGTCAGTCCCTGAACCTGAACAGAAATAGTTAATTTTCAGAGACTGTAAGTTAAAAAAAAAAAAAAAAAAAAAAAAAAAAAAAATATTATTATATTATATATATATATTATATATATATCAGTGGGCTTACTTGCCTCCATGCTGCTGGCCTCCTCTCAGCCAAAGCTGGGTCTTCAAAATCTAGAATATTTGAGGTCTGAGGGTCTGTCTGCTATTCTCCTCAGGCAACATGACAAGGAGGGAGGTCAGAGCTCAGAATCCTGACTCCAGATAACAAGGGCAGCACAGGAAAAATAGGAGAAAAGACACGAATTCATTATAGAATAACAGCCTGAGCAGGCACTTACCAAGTGAATTGGGAAGGAAATTTCTTAGACCTTAAGAACGTGAAGGAAAAGGAGCAGTTAATCTGAAATACAAAATTGAAAGACATGCCAGATGCATGATTTTAGTCTTCCAGATAAGATTCCTTCTGGAATGCAAAAGCACCTAAAAGAAGTAAGACAATTGGCTGCTGGGTTCTATATGTAAACACAGTGCTGGTTGACACAGTGAAGATGTTTATTACAAAAGTTAATGCAATGTCAGGGCGGAAGATCAATGTTTAACCCGATTTTGTTGCAATCTGTTGGTCTGCCTTGGAATACAGAATGGAAAATTAGCAAAGCACAGAAAGGAATATGTAAAAGACTTTTTCACAAGCAAACTGAAATCACGGACACTGATATTTGTGATAATAAAAACAAATCAAGATTTATTTGTATTTGTAATTAATACATGCCCCTTACATTGTATATTCACAGTTTTTATTATTTTAAGTAATATAGTATAATTTTTATTTGCCTCAATATCCAGATAGTCACAGATTATTAGAGATTCTCTATGTGCAGTCCCCTGATTTTATAGAATAAATCCTAAAGAACAGAGTTGAAGTTACTTAGGTCAAGAAGAAGTATGGGCAGGAAAGAACAATGGCTTTCATTTCACAGGTAAGAAAAGACAAGCATGAGACCCCTAGGAAGAATTTTGCCTATGCTGTGAATCTAGTATTGTATTACTAACAAATGAGGCTGAGCTTGATATATTAGGCATTCTCTTTATAAAAATATCTTTAGCATAGTGTGATGTAAAATATTCTGCAAGCATCTAATATTCATTTTACTGTAGAAAAATAAAGATCATTCTTTGTGCTATAGAAATAAAAATAAATACTTGATTGCTGGACAGAGAAGTGAGTTGAAACAGCTTTTGATGCCTTCACGTGACCTCTAGCTTCCTTATAATTTGGGTAATATCCACTGAGATTATTGCAATCTTCTTCCACAACTATTATTAAAGTCATTTTTTCAGTTTGTATTTAAGAAATTATTACTTGAACAAAAAAGAAATTATTACATAGAAAACAAACTAAAAAATGACATTTTACCATTGTATTATACTTCAGAAAAAGAAGCTCTCAGAAAAAAAAAATGCTGTGTATTTTCTGGGAGTGAGGAAGTCTGTTAAAAGACCCTGGGGAGAGTGAAGCATGGGTTTCTGTCCAGCAGCAAAGGGATGACCTCACAAAGGCTCTAGTTGCTGCAGTGGGGCTGTGGAGCTCGCTCCGGTCAAAGGCATGATTAGTACAACCCCCCCAGTGCAGCTGTCCATTAAGGATGACCAATTTAAAAAGAAGGAGTCAGGCAGTTAATTACTTTGTCAGTAATAAATAAAACAATGGGCCGTGGTGGCAGCCCAATCCAGTGATGCATGCAGGCAGCCATCTGTACATTTTCCCAATCTACTTGGCACTTGTTGCTGCAGAATTGGTTTGGACAAGTGGCTTACAGTCACATAACAGACAGGAGCTGTCTCCTCTTCTCCGGGAGGCTGTCTACATTAAGTGTCACTGTTTCAGAGGAATCAACTTTGGGTATAAATTGGGGACTCACCAATAGCCCTGGCCCTGATGATAAATAAGGAGATTATTTATGCAATCTTGTTTTTATTCATTCACTAACATTTCTTGAGAGACTTCTGTTTGCCAGGCATATATCAGACAAGTATGGGAAGAGAACTGAGTCTATCTATATAGCAGAAATTAATATACAACAACAACAACACCCCTAGTAATTTTCTGTGTATTTTATGGCCAGTGCACTGGGTAGTTCTAACTGAGACAAATCCACTGTTATAATCCACATGGACAATTAAAGTTGCTAAGTTGACTGGCTCTTCCGTTTTGCTTTCTTTTTTGTCTGTTTATCCAACTCTTTCTGCAACTTTTTCTTCTTTGAACTCTTTGAATAATTTTTGAAGGCAGTTATTTGAAAATAAAAGGCAGCACAGATAAGCTGTATCTAATACTTGTCGACTTAAATTAAAACAATGGAAACTATTACTTTATGTTATTAACACCTGACTTATTATTCCTTTAAGTAAAGATGGTGAATTGCTGGTTTGATAACCATATTTTAATTTCAGTTAGATTTTATCAAACTCCAGAGGGATATCATTCCAGTCCTGTTCCTCAGTATTAGAGAATACTTTAGAATCATGTAGACCTTCCTTCTCCTCATGCCCAGAGGGGGATATTTAGAATTTAGGATTAAAACAGAAGTGCTATGAAGAGACATTACTCTAAAGTTTCTTGTATTCCTTCTTTCCTTTGTATTGTCTACTTTTAATCAATTTCTCCATTTTATCTTCCTCTTTTACTCATTGTTAACCAGATCTAGACTTGTTATCTCTAATTCCTATCCAGAAATATAAAGCACAAGTAAATATTTTAAATAAATGATTACTTAAATTTCTTGTTCTTAATTTTAAAAAGTAGATGAGATAAATATTCTATATTTGTTTCTTGCTGAAGGGTTTTTAGTGAATAAGAAGAGCCTTTTTCTAAAATGAGCAAGAAGGAGAATAAGGAAGAAAAGAATAGAAATCCACCTTACTCTATTCATTCCATTTTGTTTCAAATAGGTTTTGTGATGAGTTGGTGTTTTTAAATAGCCTGTTACTTTGATGAGTGGAAGGGAACACACTGACATGTGATTTCAAACAAAATGTAGATTTAGATGGAAAATGAGTTTTGATGATGTTATAGTAATTGTCTTGCTCTTTTAACATTCTCTTCTGAAAAGCAAAAAAAACAAAAGTAACCTTTTTCTTTATTTCGTCCCTTCTCTCTCTCCCCCCCACCCTTATTCCCTTTCTTCTTTCTTCTTTTTTATTCTTTTATCTTATATCTTTAAGTGCTTAATATGTGCCAACACTGTGCTAGGTCCTGGTGAAAAGGATGAACACAGTCTATGCTCTCTCGCTCTCTCTCTCCCCTTGTTCTCTTCCTTTCTTTCTTCGTTTTTATTCTTTTATCTTGTACCTTTAAGTGATTAATATGTGCCAGGACTATGCCAGGTTCTAGTGAAAGTGATGAACACAGTCTATGCCTTCAAATAACTTATAGTACAGTTTTAAAAATGGACAAATCAAAAAGCAGTTCTAAGTGCCCTCAATCATGAATTTATGAAAGCTGTTTATAAGAGGGATGTTCAGCTTAGCCTTGAGAAGTCTGGGAAAGCCTCTCCAGGGTCAGTGTCCTCTAAGTAGAAATTTGAAGATGGTTCAGCATTAGTTAGGTGAATAGGAATATAAATTGTTTGGGGGGCATTGGAAACATCGAGTAGATGACCAGAAAGCAGAGAGAAAACACAGAGTTCTTAAGATCGCTTTTTCCTGTTCCCCACTATTTTATGGAAAACCCTGCAAGAGGTCTGTGCGCGCATGCATGTCTCTGTGTGTGTTTCTGTCTATCTAGAAGAATTATATTAGGTTAGAGAAGGATAAGATGGTCTGAGAAGTTTGTTTAGAAATTTCTGGAGAGGAGAAAGGAACATTTAAAATATTAAAAATATAATAAAAGCTGTTATTTACTGGGTATTTTATGATGTGACAATCACTGCCAAATGATTATTGTTATTAATTTTAGTTGATGAATGTATTATTAGTAATAATATTATTCTTATAAACAAATAAGTTAATGCTTTGAGGGTTTAAGCAGTTTGCCCAAGACCCGATAGATAATAAGAGTTTGAGGCAGTTTCTGAAATCAGTAGTTTGATTTGATAATACACCCTCTTAATATCTTATACTACCATGAAAATGTCAAAAACTGAAGAACTAAAAGAACAAAAACAAAGACATAAACAAAATATACTTGGGAGGCATGCTAACAGCAGCAACGTTAATACTTCTTCAGTGCCTACTTTGTATAAGGCATCATGTAGGGCATTTTGGCAAATATAAGAAATATAATTATCTCTTATCTAATTATCTAATGATTCTATTTCTCATATAATAGTTTATCTCTCTCATATTTAAAATTTAGATAAGGAAACAAGAAATGGATACAAATTCATAATACTGAGTAGCAATAATCAAATATCATTTGTATTGCATTTTGTAATTTCTGAAATCATCTTCACTTACATCTATCATTTGTCTCACAAAAATATGTGAGATAGTCATATCAGTTAGCTTGTCCTGGAAAAGGGCTATGTAAGAACCTGAAATATTAGTGGCTTATAACTACTACTTCCCTTTTTTCTTCTGGTCTTTGATCTGTAGGTTCGCATTAGTTTCCTAATCTTGTCTGTTTGACTTGGATGGGTCGTACTTGACCCCAAGCTTCGAGTTGGAGTGGTTTCACTTCATATGTCTTTATTCCAAGGCACAGGATAAAGAAACAATGACTTCCTCAGGTATGTCAACCTCAGAGTGACTTACAGAAGCACAAATAGACAAACTAAATCATGGATGCCCATTTAAAGCCTCTGATTATGTCATGTTTCTTAACGTCTTATTAACTAAACCAAGTCACATAGCTGAGGCCAACATCTATCAGAAATGAAATTATGTTTCATCCACAGTGACAGATACTACAAAGTTACAAGGGAAAGGATGTAGATGTATTATCCTACTATAGGAATAAAAAGAAATTAGAGAAATAATTCCATTTACAAATAAAACTTCCCAAGAATTTAAGAGGTCTTTGCATGATCACATAATTATTAAGTAGAGGAGACAGGATTCAGCTCTTTGTCTTAGGATGTTGACTTTTATATGATTTACTATGACACAACTGTGCTCTAAAAGAAAAAAATATCACTAAAACTAAAGGCCGTGAGTCTGAAAATTTTAGAAGAGGTGAGATTTGATATAGATGTTGAAAGTATGTGGGTATTAAGTAGGTTAATTGTACATGCCAGTTTACCTTGGGCTGTCTCTGAGTAATCATCCTTCCCCTCTTCTTTCTCCCCCACAAAAAGAATGCTAGTTTGATAGATAAATAGTATGGATACTTTAGACTTTAATAAGTGGATAGGAATAAGGAATGTGTTCCAATAAAGCCAAATCTTACACATAATTTCTGAAAAGGGACACAGATACACATGGTATATTCAAATGCAATGAAGAAATTAATTTGTTTGGGTGTAGAGGCTACATGTTAGGGAGCGTTTTACTGGAGACATAGATTGAGGCCAATTAGTGGATTTTATTGGTTGCCAGACAGAGAAAATGGGACTTATTTTTAAAGTCAGTAGGAAGCCTTTGAAAATATTAGAGCAGGATAGTGATAGTATTATAGGAAGTGATTTAGAAAGATAAATGTAGGACAAATTGAATTATTAAAAAAGTATGGGTTAAAGGAGCAAGTCATTAAACAAATTCAGTAGCCTTGATATGATATGAGGGCATGCTAAGCTAGACCCAAATTGAAGACAATGAACTATAAGGGATAGGTATGAAAGCTGTCACAAAAGAAGAGTATTAAACACTCAAATGGAAATGTAGAGAAAGCAATTGGGTATATGGGAGTGGAACTCAGGGAGAGGTCTGTGTTAGAACTATAAATTTGAGAGTCTGGTCTTGACATTTACTCTGACTTTAGACAACTTACTTAACCACTTGAATTTCAGTGCTTTTTGCTAATTAAAAAATTGAAGAACAAAATAGGACATACTTCCATGCAACACTGAGAAGCTACCCTTCCAAAAAAGTTAGCTATGATTATTAATTTGTACATTAAGTAAATATACAAATTTGCTTAATTGTATGTTATTGGCACTGGAGTATTTTCTCTGATAAATGCAATGTTAATTAGACATAGATTTACCCTTTGGAGTTTATGGTCTAGTAGGAGAGATGCTCTTAGTCAAAATATATAATACACAGAGGCATAGAAAAACACTATTGAATTTTGGAGTGGGAGTTATTTCCAGTTGTGGGAGGCATTTATAAAGAAGGAAGAAAATGAGCTGGAGCTTGACAAATTACTATAATTTGAATATATAAAGATGATAAATATAAATATATTTACCAGAAGGATCAACATAATAGTAACAGAAACAACATAATAATAATAACAATAAGATCTAACTTCCAACATTATATCCTAGCAAATAACAATCCAGTGGTTAAGTTTAGCTTAATTTATGGTTCTATAAAAAGAATTAGTGTGAAATAAGCTTGGGAGTGAGGTCATGGAGATTTGAATGCTTTAAATGTTAGGCTGAGGAATATAAAACAGCCACATTGACAGATACAAGGAAAGAGGAAGAAATGAATGACAATATCAGAGCAGTTCTTTGTTTAGAAATATTTTTACCATATTTTAAATGAATTGGTGCAAAAAAAGACTTCAGTTAAGATGCTCTCATAATAACTCAAGAGAAAAGTAATGAGGACCTGAACTGGGACATAGGCAATGAGATTGGAGATAAGAAGGTGAATGAGGGAAACATTAAAAATGTAGATTCAAAAGTACTAAGAAAGTGGTTGGATCAGAATGTGGGGTACATGGAGCAAGAGAAATAAAACAATCATTGAGAGTGCTGAAGTTTCAAACCCAGGAAAAATGTTCACACCTTGGACAGAAACAGTGGTAACTGGGTCTGCATGAGAAAAACAGTAGTTTCCATTTTGGCTCATTGGATTTTAGGTGTGAGTAGAATAGCCAAGTAGTTATATTTAGCAGACAATTCGAAATATGGGGCAAAAATGTAAAAGAGAAATCGAATCTGAAGATATTAACCTATCAATTGCATATAATTAAATTAATTAGACTGCTAAGGAAGAAAGTATAAAAATAAGAAAAATAAATTTAAGAGCAGAGATGGAGAATAATAATCTTGAGGGGGGAAAATGAGATCTAAGAGACAGAAAATAAATAGGGAAGTAGAAGGAAAGCCAAAAGAGGTAGTGCTATGTACATGGAAGAGGAATATTAGCACTTTCTAAGGAAATCATTCATGAGGCTGCTGTGGGGACAGGAGAATTCACCCATTTTGGTATTTGTAGAATAAACTGAACTTTACCTGAGAGTGGAATGATTAGATAATGATGTACAGCATCAGAATGAAATTGGCACTGTAGAGGGAAAGACGTGGGTCTTGTTACCAGAAGGATCAGATAAAACTGGAGGAAACAGGGAGTTGAGGAGAGTTAAACTAATTAGAGCAGAACACTGAGGCCTGAACTTAAGGACAAAAGGAAGAATATCCAAAAGGAAGTGCATCTTCCTAAAGGAAGTACATCTATTCTGTGGTTGTTTCAGGGATAAATAGGTTTATCCAGTAGCTTGGATATAGTGAAGTAGTCGCATTTAGCAGACAATTCAAAATATGGGCAAAAAAACTGTCTACTGAGGTTCACTAGTTTTGTTTTGTTTTTGAGACAAGGACTTGGTCTATGTAACCCAGGCTGGAGTGCAGTGGTACAATCAAAGCTCATTGTAACCTTGAACTCTTGGGCTCAATCATCCTTCCTCAGTTACCAAGTAGCTATACCAAGTACAGGCGGGCACCATCATGTCCACCTAATTTTAATGTTTTCTGTTGAGACTAGGTCTCACTGTGTTGCCCAGGCTGTTCTCAAACTCCTGCGCTCAAGTGATCCTGCTGCCTCGGCCTCCCAAAGTGCTAGGATTATAGGTGTGAGCCACCGTGCCAGCTACAGTTCACCAGTCTCACCCATGGCAGGTATTTAGTCTCAGAAATATCCCTGGATCTGTGGATCTAAACATGTTATTTAAATGCTCCTGCTCTTCTCCACTTTATTTTTACACCAATAAATGCTTTCATTCAACCTTTATTTTCTCTTAAGAGGCCATTCTTATGTCAATATTCTAAATAACAATTCTTCATAATTGTACGTTTTCATTAAATTCACTCAAAGCTCGGGTCCTTTCCCTTAGACTAAACTAGCCCTGTTTTGTTGTTGTTGTTGTTGTTGTCGTTTTTGTTTGCTTGCTTGTTTTGTCAAGCCTGCATGTATTGATGGCTCAGCTTTCATTTAGAGATGAGAGCTCAGTATGTGCACCAGTCCCACGGAGCAGGTGTGAGAAAGACATGACATCTGCCTCAGGACAATGTGAAGTGAACAACACATGCTCCATCTTGGGCACACTTGTGCTCAGTTAATGCTAATTGGTTGCTCATTCCGTGTCCCTTGCTATAATATGTACTACTGGGAATTCTATGGCTTAGGAAAAATCTATTCTGTCCCTCCAAGGGATCTTTGAAGGGATCTGAAATCATCTGTAAGAATAGATACAATTGTATCAAGCTGTAAAAGAGGATTCTGGTTCTTCTGCCAAAATATTTAATCTTATAGAAGATATTAGGTGTTCTTAAGAGGAGGAAAGCACAGAGTAGTGCCTTTACATCTTCCCGATTTTCCCAGAAGATAATATTGCTGAATTGTGTCAGTTTATTTTGTTCAGTTTTCTTCATTGTGTGCTGGCTTTAGAAGGTATTTTACTCCCAACTGCTCTGTTGGTGATAAGCAAGATGTTAGGCCAGTTGTAGCTTCTTCTAGATGTGTTTCTGAGGAGCTGCTCTTATTTATTCCTACCCCATCCTTTTAGTCAATTTAACATAAGTGACTTTTCCTAAACTAAAGCTTACCTTGTGTGGTGGCATTCTATAAAATTCTAAACATTCACATTCTTGTGGAAAATGACATGATATCATGGATGTTTCTATGCATATGGATCTTCTCTGTTCTCCTAACTCTTAATTCTTTATTATTATAGTGACATATATTCTTAAGTCTCAATTCTGACTCTTCTACATGTGCAGATCTCCCCATTCCCTGTAGGCTTTGGTAAATTTAAGGGAGGAAAATGTATTCTATAGTAGAAAGAAGTCAGGAGTGATAAATCAGACCTGGTTTCTGATTTTAGGTTTTTGAATTTGAGTACATTTTGGTCTTCTGAATCTTAGTTTTCTCATCCACAAGATGAAAATGTTGAGTTAGATCATCTCTAAGGGTACAAGCTAGATCAAGACTTGGAGTTCCTAGTTGTCAAATGACTTGGCAGTCCTGCAAACTGATAATCCTCAAACAGTTGTTCACCATGTATTTACTACAGCTGAGGTCAATAAGGTCAATGCTTCAAGGATTTTTCCCCTCACTTGAGATCCCTGACCACGTTGGCAGCAATGAGATCAATTCATATTTTGGCAGCTATACAAGGATTCTCTTCCTTTTGTTAACTGGCTCTCTATTTTTTCTGAACACCTGCCCTGTTTCAGCACCCTTTACAAATAAGTGCTCAAAAGTGCTCCTTACTCTATATCTGATATGGCCCCTTTGATTGTGTATCATTTTTATGATATGATGTTAATGTCTGATTTAACATTATATGGTATTAACATGGTTAATGTCTGATTTAACCAGCTGTGTTGTTTCCTGTTTGTATTTTCCTACCTGAAATGTTCTCACTGTCTCTTTCCCCAAGATCCAAATGTTTCAATATTGTTTCTTCTATGGACAATTTTCTCTTGACCTCTCAAGACAGAATGAGGCATTTTCAACTATATACTCCCATATGCTTCTTCATACTTCTTTGCAAAATTTATTTTATCGCAATAATGTATTTGTTTATACATATATTTTTTATTAATAAACTGTGAGTCTAAATAGTAAGTCTATTTTAAAAGTTAAAACCTCTGTATTTGGTTTTAGGCCTGATGTCCTTATCTAAATGCCTGTATTACTCAGCTTTGTGAAAATGATATCTACAGTGCATAATAAACAAGCCCAAACTCAATGGTTTTATTTATTTATTTTTCATTCACACATCTGTGGTTCAGCTGGGAGGGCACTGCTTCAGTGCAGATGTGTGAGTTGGCTGGGGCATCTCTGTACCATGTACCACATACTGAGGCCCATTGGATAATGGGATAGCAGCTATTCTTGTCATGGCAATGATAAAAGAACAAGGACAATTCAAGCCCTTACTTAAGGCATGTATGCTATATCCCATCATTAAAAAAAAAGACACATGGAGAAGTCTAAAGACAAGGGGCATAAAAGTATACTCCTCTGACCATGAAGCCATGAAAAGAATGAGAATGTACATTATACTACAGGGGAGTGAAGAATTAAAACCACTAATTCACGAACTCAGTCTCCATAGTACTCGAGGACGTGTTTGCTATTGAATGTTGTTGAATGAATACATATACATGAGTAAATTCCAAAATCACAGGTGGCTCAACAAGGATATTATTTAAAAAGGGGGGAAAAATAAAGACAAAGTGCCAATCTGAGCTGCAGCTTGTGCTACTTTCTGAAGCTGTTCATTGATTAATAAAATAGAAGCCAAATGGTATGAGCCGGCCTTGCCCAGTGACAAGAGGCTCTAGAAAATAGCAGTTATGATTCATTCCTTAATCCAGACTTAAGCTCATGCATAAAAGCAGCCTTTTTCTTATCCTCACAGCAATTGTCTATAAGGGAGAAAAGTAAAGAAGAGATAATTCCTGTTAAATCCCTGACACTAAGGGTAGGAAGTGATGCCTTTCTTATTTCACCAGGCTCTCTAGTTTCCTGAGAAGCTTTCCTTCCCCATCCCCCCAAATTCTCATTAGGATTAGTTAGCAACAAATGATTCTTCTCTTTATTAAAGAAAAACCTGATACCTATCTTAAACCTATAATTATTTTCATTCTAAAATGGGAGGAAAGACATTGGGTCAGTAAGTAAACCATAAGTTGAGACGGAGGGACAACCTCAGATAAAGAAGAGCAAGTTAATCAGGAAAAAATCACCATGTAGGGTTTTCATATTTTACATGTTCCTAAAAGACCATGAGAACCTCCCACACAAAAATTTGTTTCATGACTATGTGAGGCCTGAAGTGAAGTCCTATGTGAGCTTTTCAGAAAGCTGGTGTTCCATGACAACAAGAGCAGAGGAGCAAACAGATGTGAGAATCCTGGAAGAGTTAATCAGGAGAGAGCAAGCTACGAAATCAGCTACCAGAGGAATCTAAATAGAAGGCTGAAGAGTGAATCTAGGGGAGAATGCAAACCTGCAGAAAGTGCACCCCACCATTCTGCCAAGTTAGTGTGGGGGAGCAGGTGACAGCACCCACAGCTTCAGCCAGAAGCCAAAGGAAGTTCACCTAGGAAAGAACACTGCTATGAACTGAATTTGCCCCCCAAAATTCATATGTTGAGACAATTGCCAATGTGGTAGTATTAAGAAGTGGGGCCTTTAGGAAGTGATTAATTCCTGAGGTCAGAACCCTCATGGATGGGATGAAGGCCTTTATAAATGAGGTTGAGGACATGGGTTCACTCTCCTCTGCCTTCCACCTTAAGAAGCAGCAAGAAGGCCCCCATCAGATACCAACTGCCAACTCCGTGGTCTTGAACTTAGCCTCTAGAACAGTACAAAACAAAATTTTGCTCCTGGTAAATTCTCAAGTCACAGGTATTTTGTTACAGCAGGACGAACACGATAGAACAGTTCTATTTTTCCAGAAAATAAAAACAAGTGAGAGGTCTCGATCTGGAGAGTAGAAAGAGGCCAGATTAGCAGACTCTGTAGTCCTGGGCACCTCTAAGCTCCTGTGATTTAGGCAGAAGAAACAGAATAGAGAAGCCTATGATGGGTGTGCCACTTTAAAACCTGAGCAGTGGGAGGCAAGTTTGTGATTTTTCCTTCCTTGTTTATGGTTTGTATGTCAATATGCCCTGGTATTCTGGAAAGTCATTAACCAAGTGGGGAATCTAAAGACAGAGAAGCAAAAATGAAAGAAGGTAGTGAGCACTGAGAATGTAAGCTTCCTTCTCTTTCTTCCTTTCTTCTTTTATATTTTGTTATTAAAAAAGATAGCCATAATACTTACTCCCTCCCCTCAGGATTTTTTAAAAGTGACTTATAAATTATTGCAAAGCACTTAGAAAGGGTAAAGCACTTAATAACATTCCAAACCAGGCCAAGCACGGCAAATTTGCTGACTGTTGTTTGGGAATTCCTTTAAGTTTTCAAGCCCCTGTGAGACTGTGAAAAGACTGATACTTTGTTCCTTTATGTGAACTTCAAGTTAGTATGCACATAAATAAGTAAAGTAATGTTATTTGACTTTATCCAGACAGAGGAATAGAAACTCAGAATTTTACAGTTTTTATGCTCTTAACTGCACATCTCTTTCAGCCTCTATTTTTAAGTATGTTTACTCATAGATGAAACAACAAAACAACAACAGCAAAGCAAAAAGCAAAGGTACCTGAACAAACTTTTATATTAAATCTACTTATCTTTCTCTGTATTCCTTTGTTAAAATAAGCAAAAAAGAAAAGCCAGGAAAAACAGACAAGGATGCAAGAGTCAATCAGCACGCATTCTGAATGTGTACCTGTTCCGTAGTGTTCTAGGAACCTTGGAGCAGACATCAGTATAAGTAAAGACCTGGGTCTTCACAGAGCTTACAACTCAGCGGTGAGACAGATAGATACATGAGTAATAAAAATATAAAGAGATTTTAAAACTTAAAAAATATGGTGTGTTATTGTGTGTGTGTGTGTGTGTGTGTGTGTGTGAAGCAAGTTTCTGATATAAGACACACATGAGGAAGTTTTTATTTTGTTTTGTTTTGTTTTTAACAGTTATAGTAGCTGTAGATAGAAAGGAAAGAGATTTACGTATCAGGAAATTCTTTGCAAAGCTGTTTTAGTTATAGTATTTGAAGCAAGAATGGCTTGGATTATGAAGATGGAAATGCGTGTTAGGTAACATCGGAAATGAAGAAGCCATATCAAAACAAACATTAATAAGATTTTATAAATGACTTAGTCATTTTTAGTAGCAGCCAGGCTGCAAGTATATCATGATTTTCCACATCAGTACTAAAGAAGACCTAAGGAAAATTTAGTATCTGCCTTTCTAGACTTCTTAAAATGCCATTGAACAAGTGAGGGTTAGTTTAAAGAATTTTATTTAATTTTATTAGGTTTTCCTCTTTACCTAGAATTTTTCAACTGCTCCAAAATGTGGAAACATACAGTAAGAAATAAATTAAAATAAAGCATTTTATTATTAAATGAAGCATAATTGTGGACCCAATGTCTTGCCTTTCTAGGCTTGTCTTGCCTCATTCCATCTGCTTTGCCTGCCTGCTTTCTCTGGCCCACACAAATGTCCTGTTTCCTAACATCCCCAGACATGCACAACTTTATATCCATGTCTTTGCCCTTTTGCTTATGCAAGTTCTTATACCTGAAATGTTTTCCTTTCCCACCCACAACTGAATATTCACAATATGTTTTCCAAGGACCAACCCTGACAACAACCTCTTTGTGAATCAATTCCTGATGCCTCTTTGCCACCCAAATTTGCCCCCTTCTGGGATCCCCCAGCACATTAAACATGTTTCCATTTTACCACCTACCAGATTGTTCTAGGTCTATACAATTAGGTGTTTATATGGTTTTGCCTACTACCTAGACCTGAATTCTTTGAGATCTGACATGCTGTTTATAACTTTTTATTCTCAGAGTGTAGTATAGTGTCTGGTAGTTAGCTGAGATATAAAGGGACTTGAGATTTTTTTTTTTTTTTTTTTTTTTTTTTTTTTTTTTTGGTGAAAATAGTCCTAGAAAGATAAAACAGAAGACAGGTCCATTCCAAATTAGTATTCATACCAGTTGAATTCCCAGTTTCTATTTTAATCTTTTTTTCTTTGAAACGTCATCTAAAACAGAAATTCTAGGTCATGGATTGGCAGACGGGCTATAACTGCCTGAAATTCTGAAAAATAGTTTGCAGTAGTATTTGTAAAAATTAGAAATGAATAAAAATGTAATTTTTAAAATTAATGAATGACAATATAAATCTAATAAGAAATAATATTCAATGTTCATCTACATATGAAAAAGAAAAAGGAAAGCACAAAAATAATATAATCTTCATTTGCACAGGAGCAATCTAGATCATTCATTCTCTGGATCTTTGACTTTCTCACCTTTCTCCTTCTGCTGCCCACATTTTGATAGTTTTACAATTTAGTATATATCAGAAGATAATACTAGAAAGAAAAAAAATCAGAAAATGTTGAAATTAGTTAATGAGGTTTTCTTAAAAAAGAATTTGGTCTAGACAAATACTGAGAGTTTTAAATTCACTGATTAATTATGATGTCCACAGTTTCATAATCTCTCTGGTAATAGTTAGCTATAATTTAAACAATATATTTCAGTCATTTAGTTCTGAAATTATTGAAGTTGGGCACTTTTATTTTTCATACAGCGTATAGACCTAGATGAACTAGAAATACTGCATTTCCTGCTTTTTCAGATATTTCAAAAAATCCCAATCCTGCTGGTCTGGTGGGGTACTTAATCCTTAGTAGAGTCAAACTGAGGCTTCACTGTGATTTTATCAAACTTCCAGAATCATACACAGTGACAAGGTATTGGAGGTTCAGAGAGGCAGACTTCCAGTATAGTATCTCTTCTTATAGTTTATCATACTGACATAGTCCATTCAGTTCCAACTTCAGCTGTTTCTGTACCATGCATAGAGAGTAGGTATCTTGGTAGAGACTAGCAAAAGACTCTCAAAAGAGTAACCAGCTACAATAAATGTAAGAATTGCTAAGTGAAAATATGAATTTATATTGTTCTCAGAATCACTAATAGTCAGTTGCACACTCTAAACATAACCTGTATTCCCCTGAAAATGCAACAATTTGGCTCCCATGAAGAAATTAACGAAACAACTGAACCTGTATCAATGTTATTACTTCCATTTGTTTAAAATACAACCAATGATGTGTGAAATTATATAATTATTACATAAATATAATTTTTTAATTAACATTTTCACTAATAGTTAATTGGAAAGTTCTTGCTTGTCAAACATTTAATATTACTTTCCCTCCTTTAGGCAACATATATCTCCTACTATTGATCATATTTTTGGCCAGAATTATGCTTGTTTTGGCCAATAAGGCAGCTATAAACCTCATGATCAATTTTGTGTCATCATTATTCCTATTAGGAATATTAGTCTTTGAAAAAAGTTATTAAAAAATAAGAATTTTGAAGTGAAATATTATAATAAAAGTATCTCTTTTAAGATGAACTCACAGGGGTGGAAGTGGTCTCATAATTTTACAGACAAGAAAACTAAGTATGAAGAGGCTAAATAAGTTTTTGAGTCAGATAACTTGTGGTGGTTAATTTTATGTGTCAACCTGACTGGGGTAAGCGATGGTCACATAGCTAATAATTCATTATTTTTGGCTATGTCTGTGATGGTTTCCAGAATAGATTTTAGCATTTGAATCAGTTGACTGAGTAAGGAAGTTCTGCCTTCACCAGTGCATGTGGGCATCATTCAATCCATTGAATTGAACAAAAGAATGGAGGCAAGGTGAATCTGCTCTCTGCTTGAGCTGGAACAGACATTTTCTCCAACCTTTAGTCATAGGCATTCCTGGGCCTTTGGACTCACACTAAGGCTTACACCATTGGCCCTCCTGGTTTTCAAGTCTTCTGGCTTGGTCTTGGAATACACCATTGGCTTTCTTGGGCCTTTATCTTGCAGATGGAACATCGTGGGACTTCTCAGCCTCTAAAATTGTGTAAGCCAATCCCTCATAATAAATGTCTTTCCATATATCTGTATATACCCTCTTGGTTCTGTTTCTCTGGAGAACTCTAACTGTTTGATGGGAAAAAAGGAATAAAACCTCTCTAATTTACTAACATCAGTGACATTTTAAGATTTATAAATCACTTTCCTATGTTGTGCATTTTCCATAAACTTCATAATTGTCTGAATTATGTCTTATTTTATTCTGATTCCATACATTTAAAAAAAACTGAGAATCATTTACTAAACAAGAAGCTAAAACCTAATAGCTAGAAAGAACAATAGGACTCTCTCAAATACTGTGTTTGCAGTAAAGCAATAGAGTTTTTTCTAGATTATAGATTATAACTAGAGTATGTGACTGTACCTTTTGAATACTATAATATAAAAAAAATTACTGATTTAGACAATGCCTACTTTGGTTATCCCATCTTCTACCACATTTACCCACACACATCCTTCTTCAGCAGGACAGTCAGGATGGATGGCATTTTCATGTGTGACCTAGAGTTATGCAGAATTAGCAGTTGATACACCCTGATTTACTCTTTTCTATTCCCAACAAGAAAGTACACATAGTTAGCCATACTGTGAAGTTAAAGGTATAAGCCTCCAGATGGCCAAGTCTGCCCACAACTTCTGACAACTGCAAGGAATTACAGTTCAACTACAAAACTAGAAGCAAGATTCCACACAAGAACACCCTTAATTCTGACACCAACTGATGTTCAGGGGTATTCTTAAAATACCCTCAGATTTGAAAATCTGCTTTAAAGACTCATAGAACTCATTTGATCTTATTACATTCACAGTTACGGCTTATTACAAGAACAGGATACAAACTAGAGCCAGCCAAAGGAGGAAACTAATAGGGACGAGTCTGGGAGGATTTCAAATGCAAAGTTTTTATTGAACAGAATGCACTACCCTCCCAGCATTGACCTGTGATAATATACAGAGAGTATTACCAACTTGGAAATCTCACCTGCGAGTCCAGAAATTTTATTCAAGCTTCATAATTTAGCAATGAGTGATTGAATAAGCTGCCACATAGTTGAGCTCAGTCTTTACTCCCCCTTCTCTAGAGGTTGGGCTAATATGATGTGATCCAAGGAGACTACCATGAGTTACCTCATTAGCACAATCTACCAAGTGTGGTGTAAGGGGCCCATCATGAATAATAAACATACTACTATCACTCAGGAAATTCCAGTGGTTTGGAGGTAATCTTTTAAGAACCAGAGACAAAGCCTTGACTTCACTTTGGGCAAGACCAAAGTCTACTGTACAAAAGATATCAGAACTCAATTAGGGACTCACATTATTTGAGAGACAGCTTTGAATCCTTTTTATTTCAATGAGTGAATCATTCACAAACCTTAGTATGCTAATATTATTAGTAAGAAGTTACTCATCTGACACCTCACAAGCAATTTTCATTCAGCATAATCAGGTTGCCTCTATAAAGAAAGAGCACACAATTGCTTCAGTCATTCAGGAAACTCTACGCATTCCCTTTCATTTGTACCCCGGTTCATGCTAATCTTTATATGTAAAGACCTCTCAACACTTTCCACTACTTAAACTTTTATTCTTACATTCTTTCAGACCAGGTTCAATTGTCATCCCCCTTTTGAGGTCCTTCCTAATTTCTTCAGGTATAATTGTTTTCTATGAGCTGGACTAATACAAATATTGGCAAAGTAAGGTTCTCTTCTAAGATGTAATTAGTTCATTTGTTCACCTAGCAAACTATGAGAATTTGAAGGTAAGTACCATTTCTTATTGATGTTTGTGTCTTCAGTCTTTGACTCAGTGACTACACTCAATTAATATTTATTAAACTGACCTGTAATGATAAACAGTCTAACTGCATTATTTTGCTAGGGCTGCCATAATAAGATACCACAGAATGAGTGGCTTAAACAATAGTAATTTATTCTCACAGTTCTGAAAGCTAAAAGTCTACGATTAAGGTGTTGGCAGGTTTGGTTTTTCCTTTCCTGGGCTTTCAGATGGCTTCCTTCTGCACAGGCTCATCCCTGGTATCTCTTCCTCTTCTTACAAGGACCCTAGTTATATTGGATCAGGATCCACTCATATGACCTTGTTTAACCTTAATTATCTCTTTAGTGGCCATATCTCCCAAAACAGTCACATTCTGAGGTACTGTGGGGTTAGGACTTCAACATATAAAGTTTGGGCGTACATAATTCAGATCACCACAACAAATGTTATAGATTCCTAAAGAGAAAAGTGACATGGTAAAAATGCAGCTTAAAGAGATCCATGTCACAAAGTATACAAGATGAACTTGAGGAGAATAATACTAAAGGAAGCAAACTAGGAGGCTCCTGCAGGTTTGGTGGGCCATAGTCCTGACGAATGACATTTCAATGCAAGACCTCAGCCTGACTTGTGCAAATTGACAAAGCTAATTTATTAAATCAATATCAGTCAATCATTGGCCAAGATCTGCCCTCACTCATGTGGAACATAGATCCAGGATATCTTAGCTCCTGTTTTACCAAACACTATTCCCTGAGAGTTGTGAGTTGTTATTAGCCAACACTCACAGCAGCTGTGGGACGGGAGCAGTGGCTATTGAAGTGTGTCACCAAGAACATTTACTATAATCCACCAAACAATCAGATCCACTTGCTTCCTAATTAAGTTTACTAAATCCAGGCACAGCTTCTCCAAATTTTCTGGTTAGTCACAATTTCTGGGAAAACTTATAAGAATAATAAGAAGGAAAACTATCATTCTCACTGCAAAGTTTGTCCTGAGTTCAGTATTGATACTCATCATCTTCCTCATCATGTTGGTCTGTGTGGCATGCCTGAGCATCAAATATATTCCTTCCTGTTATTATTATGTAATGTCAGTCCTACTTCCTCAAGATGATCAGGATCAATTCTTTCTGGCAGAGGTATTAAATTTTTCTTTTCTTAACAGTTTACTGGCATGAAGAGCCCAAAATATTAAGATGGTAACTATACCTAAAGTTCAGTGGCACCCAGTAAGAGCCCTTTGATGGAAGCATTTCCCCACTTAGAACCAAGAATTCTAGATCTACAGAGCCTAAAGTTGAAGAGACAGGAAGCACAAATTCCCCAAGTGGGTAAGCGGAATGGATAGTAAGCAGGACCACTTCTACTTCCACTCTTTGTTTCCTGGACCCATACATTATATGTATTGGGTAAATGACACAATATAATGGCTTGGTTAAAGGTATATACCACAGCTCAAAGAATACTACCCCATCCTTGTGCCTCTGCTAGGTCTTCAGGAGACCATTCTAGCACTCGATCAGGACAGCAGCTTCTAGATCAAGTTTGTTTGACCCACAGCCCATGGGCTGCATGTGGCCTAGGATGGCTTTGAATGTGGCCCAACACAAATTCATAAACTTTCTTAAAGCGTTAGAGATTTTTTTGTAATATTCTTTAGCTCATCAGCTATTATTAGTGTTAGTGTTAGTGTATTTTGTCTATGGCCCAAGACAATTCTTTGTCTTCCCATGTGTCCTAGGGAAGCCAAAAGATTGGACATCCCTGTTCTCGATGATGTGGTATAAATGACAGAACCCATGAAATTATAGTCATGTGCCTATTGCCATGCTTCTTTTGCCATAGAATGAGTTCTCTCATTCAATGTATTATAAGGGATCCCCTGGCAATTGCTGAGATACTCTGTGAGTCTTTGGAGGGTGATAGCATGACACACTAGGCCAGAAAGACAAACTCATGTCCAAATACATGTCAATAAAGGTCATGATGAAACATGGCCCTTTCTATCATGTAAAGGCCCTAATGTGATCAACTTGCCATGAGGTTTCTCATCAGTCTCCTTAAGAAAGTGTATTATTATACAATTTCTTATATGGCTAATTCAGCATTGCATTCTGTTACTGGCAGGTTGGATATTTATAAGCATCAGTAGCTAGGTCAGTCTTTGTGAGAAGAAGCCTGTGCTTTTACACCCATGCATGGCCTCCATCTCTTCCATCATGCTTCCTTTATTTACTGGGGTGCCCAGTGAGACAGACTGGGTGACATCTGCTGACTAAATCATCCTGTAGCTCTGTTATTTACTTTTTCTTCTTCAGTGGATATCTCTTATAAACATTAATGTGTGACACAGAGATCCTAATACATTGTACTCTTATCCACATGTCCCATCACGTGCTTCTTTCCATGAACACCTTTCTGTCATCTTGGAATCTTGCTCATTCCATGGCCCTGACCAGCAAGCTAAGTCATTCACTACTGTCCATGAGACTGGAACTTTCCTTACCATTCAAAGTAACTTTTCTTACCACTACTTTGTTCGAAGTAGATGAATAAATGTATAGCCCAAACAATCCATCCTTTGGGAAGATAGTCTCTCATGGCCATTTCAGGTTTACTCTTGAGTAGAAGCTGTAGTGCAAGAGCAATCCATTTTTTGTTTGTACCTACATACCATCCCATTCATGAACCATGCTCAGGCTCTTTTCTCTGTGTATAGTTACTTGAGTAAATCACTGTAAGTCTTTTTAAGAAAGAAAGAAGAAAACACTTCCAAATACTTCAGTGTTCAATATGCTATGGTGATACAGTTTTGCTGTGTCCCTTCCCAAATCTCATCTTGAATTCCCACGTGTTGTGGGAGAGACCTGGTGGGAGGTAATTGAATCATGGGGGCAGGTCTTTCCCATGCTGTTCTTATGATAGTGAATTAGTCTCATGAGATCTGATTGTTTATAAAAGGTAATTTTCTCTGCACAAACCCTCTGCTCTTGTCTATCACCATGTGAGATGTGCCTTTCACCTTCTGCCATGATTGTGAGGCCTCCCCAGCCATGTGGAACTGTAAGTCCATTAAAACCTCTTTTGTCCCCAGTCTCAGGTATGTCTTTATCAGCAGCATGGAAATGGACTAATACAGTAAATTGGTACCAGCAGAGTGGGGCACTGCTGTAAAGATACCTGAAAATGTGGAAGTGACTTTGGAACTGGGTAACAGGCAGAGGTTGGAACAGTTTGGAGAGCTCAAAAGGTAGGAAAATTTGGAACACACTAGAGACTTGTTGGATGGCTTTGACCAAAATGCTGATAATGGTATGGACAGTGAAATCCAGGCTGAAGTGGTCTCAGATAGACATGAGGAACTTGTTGGGAACTGGAGCAAAGGTGACTCTTGTTATGTTTTAGCAAAGAGACTGGTGGCATTTTGCCCCTACCCTAGAGATTTGTGGAACTTTGAACTTGAGAGATATGATTTAGGATATCTAGAAGAGAAATTTCTACTGTTAAAAGCATTACATTTTAAAAGAGAAACAGAGCATAAAAGTTTGGAAAGTTTGCAGCCTGACAATGTGATAGAAAAGAAAATCCCATTTTCTGAGGATAAATTCAAGCTGGTTGCAGAAATTTGCATAAGTTACAAGGAGCCAAATGTTAATCACCAAGATAATGAAGAGGAAAATACCTCCAGGACATGTCAGAGGTCTTCAAGGCAGCCTCTCCCATCACAGACCCAGAGGCCTAAGACAAAATGGTTTCATAGGCTGGGCCCAGGGCCCCTCTGCTGTGTGCAGCCAGCCTAGGGACTTGGTGTCCTGCATCCCAGCCATTCCAATTGTGACTAAAAGGGCCAAGGTACAGCTCAGGCCATGGTTTCAAAGGGTACAAACCCCAAGTCTTGGCAGCTTCTATGTGGTGTTGAGCTGCAGGTGCATGGAAGTCAAGAATTGAGGTTTGGGAACCTCCACCTAGATATTAGAGGATATATGGAAATGCCTGGATCCCCAAGCTAAAGTTTGCTGCAGGTGCAGAGCTCTAATGGAGAACCTCTACGAGAGCAGTGAAGAAGGGAAATGTGGGGTCAAAGGCCCCGCATAAAGTCCCTACTGGGGCACTGCCTAGTGGAGCTGGGAGAAGAGGGCTCCCATCTTCTAGACCCCAGCATGGTAGATCCACCAACAACTTGCACCATGCACCTGGAAAAGCCACAGACAATACCACCCTGTGAAAGCAGCCAGACAGGGGCAATGCCTTGCAAAGCCACAAGGGTGGAGCCGTGCAAGACCATGGGAGCCCACCTCTTGCATCAGTGTGACCTCGATGTGAGACATGGAGTCAAAGGAGATCATTTTGGAGCTTTAACATGTGACAATCCTGTTGGATTTTGGACTTGCATGGGTATTGTAGCCCCTTTGTTTCAGCCAATTTCTCCCCTTTGGAATGGCTTTATTTACCCAATGCCTGCACTCCCATTGTATCTAGGAAGTAACCAACTTGCTTTTGATTTTACAGGCTCATAAGTGAAGGGACTTGCTTTGTCTCAGATGAGACTTTGGACTGTGAACTTCTGAGTTAATGCTGAAATGAGCCAAGACTTTGGGGGACTGTCGGGAAGGCATGATTGGTTTTGAAATGTGAGGACATGAGACTTCAGAGGGGCCAGTTGTGGTGGGAGGGGCCAGTTGTGGAATGATATGGTTTGACTGTGTCCCCACTCAACTCTCATTTTGAATTCCCATGTGTTGTGGAAGGGACGTAGTGGGAGGAAATTGAGTCATGGGGGCAGGTCTTTCCTGTGCTGTTCTCTTGATGATGAATAAGTCTCATGAGAGCTGATGGTTTTAAAAAGGGGAGTTTCCCTGCACAAGCCCTCTTCTCTTGTCTGCCACCATGTGAGACATGACTTTTACCTTCTGCCATGATTGTGAGGCCTCCCCAGTCATGCGGAACTCTGAGTCCATTAAAACCTCTTTTTCTTCCCAGCCCTGGTATGTCTTTATCAACAGTGTGAAAATAGACTAATACATGTGGTGTTTCAGGATCCTTCTTCACAAAGATCTTGTTTCTCCTTTAGTTGATATGTTCAGGGTCTTAGAGCTAGTATAAGTCTGGAAACTAAGTGAGATGTCATGATTTTCCGTTGGAACAGCTGATGGGAGTCTTCTGCTCATTCATTCTTGATCTCTTTTGAATATATATTAAGCAGTACTCTTGTTCGTGGTTCATCTCGTTCTAGAAACATCATGTTTTAGACCCATCTCAGTAGATTCTTAAAGGGCAACTCCATACACCAAACCCTGCTCCCATCCCCAGTTCTACCCTTGCAGTTATTTAAAGTAATTCCATTTGCTTTACTTCTGAAGCTAAGAGCTGCTGCCTAGTCTCTGATATTTTAGGTCCTATCATTCCTGTTACTAGTAGACAGCCCAGTTTTATAGCAGTATCTCCTTCTATTAGTCCAAGCTTGCAAAAGACAACCACTACTGAGTTTCCAATGTGTTAATACCCCTCCTCACTAGCACATTCTCTGTCACCTTGGTAAAATTTTGTCTGGCATGAGGTAATGGTTTTGGTGGCTGATAAATACTAGTTATTTGAGAAATTGGATTGAATTTATTCAGCATTTTTACAGAGAAGAAGAGAAAGACTCTGTACATTCCAATTATTATAAATGTTCTCTCTATAATTGGACAGGGATAATTCATGAGGTTTTTTCCATGACTCAAGGGAAAAATTTTATAATAATATGTAATTTTATTTTCTATTATTCTAAGTTTAGAAGTCATCCTTCTGATTATTTATTCAGCTTTCAGAAACCTGGATATGAAAAAATAGTGCACAGAATACAAGTATATGGTTTTCTTTTTTTAAGTTCCCTAGTGAGAGGATAAATTCAGATGTCTAGTCCTGAAAAACCTAGGGCAACGGCAAAAAAAAGCTATTATATCAGTGTGAGACTGAACTGAGTTCTTTACTCCTGAAAGCATTCAAACAAGGTGAAAACCCATATTTCATGGGTGTGATAGTGGAGACTTCAACACTGGGTGGAAGGAGATGATGCCTTATGAGTAGTGTTTGCTGTACACTCTGGAGCCTATGCTATTTGACAGGATTAAACAACCAGAATTGTAACTAGTATTTACAAAGTTGTGTGCTACTGCTAAATGTTCTGTCTTCTTTCGCTAAACATTCCAGAGTACCCTAAAGCTTTCCCTGAGGGATTCCTGAGGTTCCACTTTGACACCAGAAGCCTCCTAAATGTTGCATCTGCATCATGTGTGGATTATGCTGAATATAACAGATATCTGACTATGAGAATCTGGAGCCCAGCTGCCTTCCCAGCATTATAGGGAAGTGTGCTGCACTGTTTTCCATTGGGAAAAAATTGTGCAAAATGTAAATCATAGCTCTAAGACTGGATGTTTACTATGTGGGTATAAGCATGTGGACAGTGTAAATGCTTTGAACACATTAAAATTATACACCAAGAAATAGAGCAGCTAATGGCAGCCCAGAAATAATGGCAGAAAGGCTAGGACATAGTTTTCAGGGAAGATGCCAAAATGTCAGTGAGCAGGGAGAAAGTCACTAAGAGCAGGGATGTTAGAGTCAGATAGGACTTGGTTCCATCCCTGGTTCTAGCACAGCCAGCACTGCAGGGTTGGTCAACATATGTAACAGCTTCAAAGTTCAGTATCTTCATCTGTCAGTGAAGACAACAAACTCATTTGTTCTGGAGATGACTAAATTAGATGATATAGAGGCATGCCTCATATTTTTGTGCTTCACTTTATTATACTTCACAGATACTGCATTTATTACAAACTGAAATTTGTGGCAACTCTGCATTAAGCAAGTCTATTGGTATCTTTTTTTTTTTTTTTTTCAACAGCGTGTACTCACCTCATATCTCTGTCACATTTTGGTAATCATGGTAACATTTCAAACTTTTCATTATTCATATCTGATATGGTGATCTGTGATCACTGATATTTGATGTGACTATAATTATTTTGGAGCAGCATGGACTGTGCTCACATAAGATGGCAAATTTAGTTGACAGATGTTTCTGTGTTCTGCCTCTTCACCAAGTAGCCTTTCCTCCATATCTCTCCCCTACCTGGGCCTTCCTATTTACTGAGAAACAACAATACTGAAGTTAGGCCTGTTAATAAACCTACAGTGGTTTCTAAGTGTTCGAGTGAAAGGAAGTCACATATCTATTCCTTCTTAAATTAAAAGCTATAAATGATTAAGCTTAGTGACGAAGGTTTGTGAAAAGTCAAGATAGGCTGAAAGCTAGGCCTCTTGTACCAAATAGCCAAATGGTGAATTCAAAGTAAACGTTCTTGAAAGAAATTAAAAGTGCTACTCTAGGAAACACACAAATGGTAAGAAAGTGACACAACGTTATTGCTGATATGAAGAAAGGGTGAGTGATCTGGATGGACAATCAAATCATCCAAAACATTCCTTTAAACAAAAGCCTAATCCAGAGCAAGGCCCTAACTCTCTTCAATTCTGTGAAGGCAGAGAGAGGTGAGGAAGCTCCAGAAGAAAAGTTTGAGGCTAAAAATGGTTGGTTCATGAGGGTTAAGGAAAGAAGCCATCCTCATAATATAAAAGTACAAAGTGGAGCAGCAAGTGCTGATGTAGAAGCTACAGCAAGTTATCCAGAAGATCTAGCTAAGATCATTGATGAAAGTGGATATGCTAAACAATAGTTTTTTTTATGTAGACAAAACAGTGTTTTATTGGAGGAAAATACCAATCTAGGATGTTCATAGCTAAAGAGGAAAGTCAAAGCCTGGCTTCAGATCTTCAAGGACAGGCTGACTCTCTAGTTAGGACTTCATGCAGCTGGTGACTTTAAGTTGAAGCCAGTGTTTGTTTATCATTCTGAAAATTGTAGGGCCCTTAAAAATTATGCTAATTCTACTCTTCTTGTGCTTTATAAATAGAACAACAAAGCCTGAATGATAGCACATCTGATTACAGCAGAGTTTGCTATATATTTAAGCTCACTATTGAGGCCTGCTGCTCAGAATAAAAAAAAAAAAAAAAAAGAAAGAAAAGAAAGATTCACAATATTTACTAGTGATTGACAATATCCATTTTGTAGCCCATAGGTCAAGGAATAATTTAGACTTTCATGTTTTATTATTTAAGAAATACATTTTATAAGGCTATAGTTGCCATAATGATTATTGTGATGAATGTGGGCAAAGTAAATTGAAAACCTTATGGAAAAGAGTCACCATACTAAATGCCATTTGTGGGAGTAAGACAAAGCAGGATGGCCAAATAGAAGCTTCCACCTATCACCCCCCAACACCATCCAGCACAGGAACAACAAATTTAACAACTATCTATACAGGAAAACCACTTTCATTAGAACCAAAAATCAGTTGAGCGCTCACAGTATCTGGTTTTAAATTCATGTTGCTGCACTGAAGATGGTAGAAAACAGTCTTAAATGTCTAACACCTCCTAACACCCATCCCCTGGCAGCAACTGCATGGCACAGAGAGAGGATCTGTGTGCTTGTGGAGAGAGAGTGTGCAGTGATTGTGAGACCTTGCATTCAACTCGGTGCTGCCCTGTCAGATTAGAAAGCAAAACTAGGCTGAACTCAGCCAATCCCTGCCCACAGAGGGAGCATTTAGAACAGCCCTCACCAGAGAGGAATTGCCAATCCTAGCAAATCCTAGTAGTCAGAACCTCGGTTTCAGCAAGCCTCACCACCACGGGCTAATGTGTGCTGGAGTACACATAAACTTGAAATGTAGTATAGGCCACAAGGCTGCAATTCATTGGCAAGTCCGAAGGCTATGCTGGGCTCAAAGCCAATGTACTTGGGGGGCATGTGACAGTGAGACACCAGCCATAGAGGTTGAGGGAGTGCTTGCACCACCCCTCCCCCAACCTCAGGCAGCACAGCTCACAGCAACAAAACTGACTTTTTACTCCACTTGAGGAGAGAGGAGGGAAAAGTAAAGAGAACTTTGCCACAAGAGTGGCAATACTCCCTATGGGCCAGGAGTGATGGTGGCCATGGAGAGAAGCTCCTCTGCCTCTGGAAAAGCAAAAGAAGAGTGGCCAGAGCTGTGTCATGTGGCTTGAGGATGAGCTCAAATGCAGTAGAATAGAATATCAGGTAGATTTCTAATTATTTTGATTCCAGTCCCTGGCTCCTGGACAGTATCTCTGGACCTGTCCAGGGCCTAGAGGAACTTTCCACCCTGAACGGCAGGACAAAAACTTGGCTGGCTTTGCCACCTGCTGATTGTGAAGTCCTAGGGCCTTACATGACCATAAACAATAGCCAGATAGTGGTTACAGTGGGCCTTTGGTGAGACCCAGTTCTGTGCTGGCTTCAGTTCTGATCCAGCACAACCCCAGTGGTGGTGGCCATAGGATGCTCATGTCACCCCTCCCCAGGCTCTGCATGGCTCAGCACACAGAGAGAGACTTCATTGGTTTGGGAGAAAAAATGAGAACGAGACTCTCTCTCTGGTAATCCACAGGATTCCTCCAGATTTTATCCAAGGCTGCCAATGTAGTACTTCTACATGTATGCAAGAATCACAGTGTTACTGGGCTTGGAGTGTCCCTAATGCAGATACGGCTTATATCACAACACCCAAGTCCTTTAGAATACCTAGAAAGCCTTCCCAAGGAGGACAGGTACAAACATGCCCAGACGGCACAGACTAAAATAAATACCTAACTCTTTAATTCACAGACACTGATAAACAATCATAAGCATCAACACCATTCAGGAAACCATCACCTACCAAACAAATTAAATAAGGCACAAGGGACCAATTCTGGAGAAAGAGAAATATGTGATCCTTCAGACAGAGAGTCCAAAATAGCTGTTTTGAGGCAACTTAAAGAAATTCAACATAACACAGACAAGGAAATCAAAATTCTATCAAATAAATTCAATAAAGAGATTGAAACAATTAAAAAGAATCAAGCAAAATTCTGGAGCTGAAATATGCAACTGACATACTAAAGAATACATTGGAGTCTCTTAGTGGCAGAATTGATCAAGCAGAAGAAAGAATTTCTGAGTTTGAAGACAGGCTATTTGAAAATACACACTCAGAGGAGATAAAATAAAAAAGAATAAAAGACAATGAAGCACACTTATAAGATCTAGAATATAGCCTCAAAAGGGCACATCTAAGAGTTATTGGCCTTCAAGAAGAAAGCAGAGAAACAGGGGTATAACATTTATTCAAGAAGATAATATCACGGAACTTCCCAAACCTAGAGAAAAATATCAAAATTCAAATACAAGAATGTTACAGAACACCAAACAGATTTAACATAAAGAAGATCACCACAAGGCATTTAATAATCAAACTCCCAAAGATAAAGCATAAAGGATTATAAAAGCAGCACGAGAAAAGAAACAAATAACACAATGGAGCTCCAATGTGTCTGGTAGCAGACTATTCAATGGAAACCTTACAGGTCAGGAGAGAGGGGCGAGACATACTTAAAATGCTGAAAGAAAAAATCTTTTATCCTAGAATAATATATCTGGTGAAAATATCCTTCAAACACTAAGGAGAAATGAAGAATTTCCCAGACAAACAAAAGCTGAGGAATTTCACTCACACTAGATGTGTCTTGAAAGAAATGCTAAAGGGAGTACTTCAATCAGAAAAAAAGAAATCATTTGAAGGTATAAAACTCATTGGTAATAAATAGCAAGTACATAGAAAAACACAGACTATTATAATACTCTAACTGTGATAGATAAACTACTCATATCTTAAGTGAAGACTAAAGATGAACCAATCAAAAATAAGAACTATGCTAGCTTTTCAAGACATGGACTATACAATAAGATATGAATATGAAAACAAGTTAAAAGTAGGGGAGAAAGTTGAAGTGTAGAATTTTATTAGTTTTCTTTTGCTTGTTAGTTTATGCAAGCAGTTTAAATTTGTTATCAGCTTAAAATAATGAGTTATATTTGCAAGCCTCATCGTAATCTCAAATCAAAAGCATATGACCAATACACAAAAAAGAAAAACCAAGAAATTAAATCATACCACCAGAGAAAATCATCTTCACAAAAAGGACAATGAGAAGGATGGAAGGAAGAGAAGACCACAAAACAACCAGAAAACAAATAGCAAAATGGCATATTTTCATATGTCAAAAGTTCATATTAATCAATAATAACATTGAATGTAAATGAACTAAAATTCTCAGTAAAAAGATGTAGAGTGGCTGATTGAATAAAAAGCAAGACAGTGATCTGTTGGCTACAAGATACATGCTTCACCAATGAAGACACACATGGACTTAAAGGGATGGAAAAAGATATTCCATGCCAATGGAACCCAAAAAGAACAGAAAAAATACTTTTCAAGACAAAAACTATAAGAAGAGACAGAAAGGTCATTATATAATGATAAATGGTCAATTGAGCAAGGAGATGAAACACTTGTAAATATATATGGACCCAACCCTGGAGCACCCAGATATATAAATCAAATATTATTAGTGCCAAAGAGAGAAATAGATAATATTACAGTGATAACTGGAGAATTCAACGCCCCATTTTTAGCACTGAACAGGTCTTCTAGACAGAAAATAAATTAAAAAATTGTTCTTAATCTGCACTGTAGATATACCTAATTGACCTAATAGAAATTTACCAAAGATTTCATCTAACAGCTGCAGAATACAAATTGTTTTTCTTAGCACATGGAGTATTCTCAAAGACAGACCATATTTTAGGTCACAAAACAAGTCTTAAAATATTTTTTAAAAACCCTGAAATAATATCAAGCATCTTCTCTGACCACAATAGAATAAAACTAGAAATCAAGGACAAGAGGAATTTTGGAAACCATGTAAACACATGAAAATTAAGCAATATGCTCCTGAATGACCAGTGGTCAACGAAGAAATTAAGACGGAAACTGAAATATTTCTTGAAACAAATGATAATGAAGAAACAATATGCCAAAATTTATGGGTCACAGCAAAACAGTACTAACAGGGAACTTTATGGCTCTAAGGGCCTACATCAAAAATGAAGAAAAGCTTCAAATAAATAACCTAATAATACATCTTTAAAAAACTAGAAAAATAGGAGCAAACCAAACCCAAAATTAGAAAAAACAAAGATCAGAGCAGAAATAAATGAAATTGAAATGAAGAAAACAATGCAAAAGATCAATGAAACAAAAAGTTGTTTTTTTCTTTTTTTTTGGAAAAGATAAAGTGACAAACCTTTAGTCAAACTAATGGAAAAAGAGAGAGGACCCAAATAAATAAAATCAGAGGTAAAAAAGGAGATATTAAAACTGATGCCACAGAAATTCAAAGGATCATTACTGGCTACTACGAGCAACTATATGCCAATAAATTTGAAAATCTACAGAAAATGGATAAATTCCTAGACACAAAAAACCTACCAAAATTGAATTGTGAAGAAATTCATAACCCAGGCACAATGATGACAAGCAACCAGATCAAATCCATAATAAAAAGTCTCCCAGCAAGGAAAAGTCCAGGACCTGATGGCTTCATTGCTGATTTCTACCAAACATATAGGAAGAAATAATACCAGTCCTACTCAAACTATTGCAGAGAATAGAGGAGGAAGGAATACTTCCAAACTTTTTCTATGAAGCCAGTATTAGCCAGGTACCAAAACCAGAAAATGATACATCAAATAAAGAAAGCTACAGGCCAATATCCCTAATGAATATTAATATAGAAATCCTCATCAAAATACTAGCAAACCAATTTCAACAACACATTAAAAACTTTATTCATAATGACTAAGCAGGATTTATCCCAGGAGTGCAAGAAGGTTCAACATAAACAAACCCATCCATGTAATACACCATAGCAACAGAATGAAAGACACAAACTAATTATTTTATGTGATGCTTAAAAGCATTTGATAAAATTCAACATCCCTTAATGATAAATCCCTGAAAAAACTTGGTATAGAAAGAACCTACTTCAACATAATAAAAGTCATATACTACAGGCCCACAGGTAGAATCATACTGAATGGGTGGCAGTGGAGGGGCAGGGGAAAGAAAGCCTTTCCTCTAAAATCAGGAATATGACACAGATGCCACTCTTACCACTGTTACTCAACATAGCACTTGAAGTCCTAGCTAGAGTAATCAGACAAGAAAATAAAATAAAATCATCCAAACTAGAAAGGAGGCTGTCAAATTATCTTTGTTTACAGATGATATGATTTCATATTTGGAAAAACCTAGACTCCACAATAAAACTATTAAAAATGATAAATTTAGTAAAGTTGCTGGATACAAAGTCAACATACAAAAATCACTAGCACTTCTATATGTCAACACTGAACAATCTGAAAAACAATTTAAGAGACTAATCCCATTTACAATAGCTACAAATAAAATAATACACCTAGGAATAAACTTAACTTAAAAAGTTAAAGATTCCCACAATGAAAACTATAAAACATTAAAGTAAGAAATTGAGGGGACACCAAAAAATGAAAAAGATATTCCATGTTCATGGATTGGAAGAATCAATATTGTTAAAATGTCCATACTATCCAAAGCAATCTATAGATTCAATATGATCTCTATAAAAATACAGATGATATTGTTCACAGAAATAGAAGAAAAATCAATCCTAAAATGTATATGGAACCACAAAGCACCCAGAATAGCTAAAGCCATCCTAAGCAAAAAGAACAAAGTTGAAATAATCTCATTACCTGGCTTCAAATTATACTGTAGAGCTATAGTAACCAAAATGGCATAATACTGGCATAAAAATAGACACATCGGTCAACAGAATAGAATAGAGATTCCAGAAAAAAAAATCCATATGTCTACAATGAACTCATTTTGACAAAGTTGCCAAAACCATACATTGGAGAAAGGATAGTATCTTCAATAAATGGTGCTAGGGAAACTGGATATTCATATGCAGAAGAATGAAACTAGAACCCTATCTCTTGCCATACACAAAAATCAAACTAAAATGAATGAAAGACTTAAATTTAAGACCTTAAGCTATGAAACGATTACAAAAATACATTGGGAAAACTCTCTAGTATATTGAACTGGGCAAAGATTTCTTGAGTAATACCCGACAAACACAGACAACTAAAGAAAAGTGGACAAATGGGATCACATCGAGTTAAAAAGCTTCTGCACAGCAAAGGAAGCAACAAAGTGAAGAGTCAATCCACATAATGGAAGAAAATATTTGCTGACTACCCATATGATAATGGACTAATAGCCATAATATATAAGGGGCTCAAACAACTCTATAAGAAAAAATATAATAACCTGATTTTAAAATGGACAAATGATCTTAATAGACATTTCTTAAATAAAGGCATACAAATGACAAATAGATATATGAAAAGGTGTTTGTCATTTATAATAATGTCATATAACAAAAAATTAAATGATGTTCAACATCATTTAATATCAGAAAAATGCAAATCAAAACTAAAATGATATATGTTTAAAGGCTTTTACCCAAAAGACAGGCAATAACAAATGCTGTCATGGATGGGGAGAAAAGATAACCCTGACACACTATTGCTGGAAATGTAAATTATTACAACCACTATGGAGAACAGTCTAGATATTCCTCAAATAACTAAAAATAGAGCTAGCATACAATCCAGCAACCAAACTACTAGGTATACATGCAAAGGAACAGAAGTCAATATATCAAAGAGATATCTGCACTCTCATGTGTACTGCAGAACTATTCCTTATAGCCAAGATTTGGAAGCAACCTAAGTGTATGTGAACAGATGAATGGATTAAACAATGTGGTACATATATGCAATGGTATACTAATCAGCCAAAAACATGAATGAGCGCATGCCATTTGCCACAACATGGGTGGAAATGGCAGTCATTATGCTACGTGAACTAAGCCAGGCATGGAAAGACAAATTTTGCATGTTCTCACTTATTTGTGGGAACTAAAATAGAAAAGAACTGAATTCATGGAGATCGAGAGTAGAAGGATGGTTACCAGAGGCTGATAGTGATGGGGGCTATTAGGGAGAAAGTGGGGATTACTAATGAGTACAAAAAAATAGTTATAAAATATGAATAAGACCTAGCATTTGATAGCCCAGTAGGGTGGCTATAGTCAATAACAATTTAATTGTAGATTTCAAAAATAACTAAAAGTATATAATTTGTTTGTAATAAAAAGGATAAATGTTTGAGGTGATTGATACCCCATTTACCCTGATGTCATCATTACACATTGTATGCCTGTATTAAAATGTCTCATGTGCCCCATAAATATATATACCTAGTATGTACCTTCCAAAATTTTTTAAATGTAAACAGTGAACATTTCTGATTCATTACAGGAATTCAAAATATCAACATGAACAAGATTTTGGAAGAAGCAATTTTTAGTTTCATGGAGTTTGTAATTACTTATGCTTCTGAAATTTATTAACAATAATAATGGCACTGTTGAGTGCCATTGAGGGGTTCAAGACTTCAGTGGAGGAAGTAACTGCAGATGGCATGAAAATAGCAAGATAACTAAAATTAGAAGTAGAGCCTCACAATGTGACTGGTTCACTACAATCTCATAATAAAACTTCAATGGATGAAGAGTTACTTGTTATGAACAAAAAAGCAATGGTTTCTCGGGAAGGAATATTCTCATGGTTAAGATGCTGTGAACATTGTTGAAATTATAGCAAAGGATTTAGAATATTACATAAAGTTAGTTCAGAAAGCAAGTCAGTGTTTGAGAGGGTTGATTCTAATTTAGAAAGCATATCTACTGTGGGTAAAATAGCATCAAACAGCTTTGCAAGCTGCAGTGAAATCTTTCATGAAAGGAAGAAGTAATCAATGCAACAAACTTCAGTGTGGTCTTATTTTATAAAATTGCCACAGCCACCCCAACATTAAGCAATCACCACCCTGATCAGTCTGCAACCATCAACGTGGTGGCAAGACCTTCCCACAGCAAAAATATTATGACACCCTGAAGGCTCAGGCTCAGATGATTGTTAGATTTTTTTTAAGGAATAGTGTTTTTAAATTAAGATACATATATCATTATTTAATATATAATGCTATTGCATATTTATTAGACTAACATAGTATAAATAAAAATTTTATATGCATTAGGTAACCAAAATATTCATACAATTCATTTTCTTGCAATATTAACTTTATTGTTTGAAAATGTGAAACAAAATTGCAATATCTTCAAGTTATGTGTATACTTGACACTTGAAAGAGTACCAGATAATAGTACAACTATATTATTAACATCGACAGATAGAATAATAGAAATTTTGAGTTAAACTGCAGCTTTTTTTCTACAGTACTCTTTCCTCATGGTCATATAGCTTTCACTAAAAGTCCAGTAGGAGCAGGGAGTTTGCAACTTTCTAGAGCATTTATTTTATTATTTAATAAGTGTATTCTGTGGAAAGTTTCTTATTTTCAAATCTGCAACCATCCTACATTTAACTTTCTACTTCACCTTTCTGTTGTAACAATTCAGATAAACTCTGCTTTCTCTTCCACTTATGTAGTGGATATTTTGTATACTTTCTTGGCTGTTCAACATCTGAATTCTTCTGGTGTTTAGAGAATTCACTGAATTGTGAGTTTTGTAGGGGGTTGGGGAGAGGCACAGACAGAAATATTTATTCTCAGTCTTTCTCAACCAAACAGATGTAGTGGCTCTGAACTTTAAATCTGGTGCTGGTCACCCAAGAAAAGACACACCACAGACTATGCACTGTAGCAGGAAACAGTGGAGAGAGAGGTTATAGGGTTGTGTTCCTAGGGCTAGCAATACAATAGAGCAGTGATAGTATTCAGAGTTCAGCCCCAGGATGAGGGCAGTATGAGCTGAGAGATCAGATGTCCACTGTGGTGGTAGTAATGTGTGCTCATTGGACTAGTTTTGTGGGATGATTTGGGATACAATCCTGGCTATACTAAGCCTTTCCAAGCTTGTTTCTGCATCCTTGCCAGTGATTTTATGAGCTATCCAAACCTTCATAATTTGTTTTTCTGTTTAAATTATTCAAAGTCCATTTCTGTTGCTTGCAACTAGCAACCCTGGCTGATGCAGCATGACAGCCATTCAAATAGTTGGAGACAGCTACAGTGTCTTCTTTTGTCAGGTGTTCACTCTTCTCCAGAAATATAAATAGCTAATACCTGTATTCTCAGCAACATGTATTGTTTGCATTGATATTAAAGTTTGGATGATATATTTTTAAGAAACTTTATAAATTTGAGAGTTTTGGAATTATTTCCAATCTGGTCATGTGTGTACATGAAAGGAGTTGGCTAACCTTAAAGATGAAATATATACTATGCTACGGTTTTAATGCTTTTGTCCTCTCCAAAACACATGTTGAAAATTAATCCCCAGTGCAACAGTGTTCAGAATTGGGACCTACTATGAGGTGTTTAATTCATGAGTGCTGTATCCTAATGAATAAATTGATGCTACTATAAAAAAAACTTGAGAGAGTGAGTTCAGTCTCTTCTACACTTCTGCCACGTGAGGAGCAGTGCTCTTCTCCTTTGAAGGATGCAGTGCTCAAGGCACCATCTTGGAAACAAAGACCAGCCCCTTACCAGACACCAAACCTATCAATGCCTTGATCTTGGACTTCGCAGCCCCCTGAACTGTGAGAAATAAATTTCTGTTCTTCTAAATTACACAGTCTGTGTTATATTGTTATATCAACACAAAATAGAGTAATAGTGTATTCTCTTTCTGAAAGTTCCTACTCTTCTCAAAGGAGAGCAGAATTTCACTGATAATTACTCTTTCATGGAGTATGCAGCTATGAAATAAGATGATACTGAAAATTGTTATCCTAACAGTTAGCAATTAGATGAGTAAAAATGGAAGAAAATTATAGGTTTATTGGAGTTCTCTGAAATAAAAAAAAACACATTGCTTATAAATTATCTATGTAAACATTAAAATTAAGCTACAATAAATCATCTCAGAGCAAGATGGCAGAATAAGAGACTCCCTCACTCCTTTCCCTTCACAGTAACACAGCCATTTATAGACAAAAGTGTCTTTGTGGGAGCGTTGGGATTAACATAGGAGGTTATAAAACCCTGGTAGGGCCCAAGTCCTAAGACAATCATTTTGAGAGAACAGGCTTATGCCCAGGTGGCAGGCATGCTGAACTGGGGATTAGTTCCATGCAGGTAAATGAAACCATCTCCTTTTGGTTCAGTTACCACCCCATTCGGCCTTTGTCTTGCTGCCAAATTACCTATGAGGAGACATTTCCACATGTGCCTCAGATGATAGACCCAGCAACCTTAGTCTCTGCTATCAACCCTAAAATATCCCTGTAATTCAGCTCCAGCCCTTTGTATCTGTTGTCTGAGAGCAGTTTTGCCTATGTAGGGACACACCAGGAGACCTCCTCATCCATGTCCCCACAAGAAGGGGGAGCCAACATTGATATTGGCTGTGAACCTTGATGCAGCCCTGTGACTCAGTTCTAGCCTGTCTCAACCATGGTCCAGGGTAGGTACTGCCTGATCTAGGACTTACCACTGACCCAGTGGGAGCCTTCCCAGGGACCTGGAGGAAGCCACATCTATGTGAACCTGGTAACGGGACCATGAAATGAACACTCCTCCTAGTGGTAGCTCTACTGACCAAGGTTCTGGAGTCAGTCTAGTCCACCTGTGGACCAGATAGGATCCAAGTCCATTTGAGTCCTTGTCAACAGGTTTTCAAACTGTGGTCTTCACCAAAGATAGAGCAGCAGCCAGATGACCTGGCTCCAACTTCACATGACCACAATCCTAGAGGCAATCCTAAGCCCAGGGACCCAACGGAAGAAGGTGTTACATACTGAAACTAGTCTGTAAAGTCCATAAGAGATGTTTGCTCCTTCCAATGCACAGACACCAGGCAGGGCTATGTGGATAATGAAGAATTAGGAAAACATGACACTACTAAAGGAAACTAACAAAGCTCAAATCAGTGACCTCAAAGAAATGATTATCTACAAATTGCCTATAAAATAACTCAAAATTATTATCTTAAAGAAGCTTAATGGGGCACAACAAAAACATAAACAACTAAACAAAATTGGGAAAATAATGCACGAGCAAAATGAGAAGTTTAATAAAAAAAAGAACACCATAAAATAGAACCAAACAGAAATCTTCTAACAGAAGAATACAATGATAAGACTGAAAAATTCAAGAGAGAATTCCAATAGCAGACTTGATCATGCAGAAGAAAAAATTAACACAGTTGAAGACAGATTAAAGGAACAAAAAATAGAATTAAAAGAGTGAAAAGAGCATAAGGAGCCTATGGGACAATATAAAGCACATTAATATATAGATTATGGAAGTTCCAGGAAAGAGAGAAAGGGCAAAAAAAAAAAAAAAAAAAAAAAAAAAAAAAAAAAAAAACTTAAATACTTTATGAAAAAATGTAAAACCTTGTAAGGGTATATAGAAATTCAGATTCATTAATCTCCCCAAGCAAGATCAACCCAAAGAAAAATAATCAGAGACACATTATAATCAAATCGCCAAAAGTCAACGACAGAGAATCTTGAAAGAAGCAAGGAAAGATAGATTAATCACATATAATGAATCTCCCATAAGGCACTAGCAGACTTCCCGAAAGAAATAGCAAGCTGAGAGTACAGTGGGATGATATATTCAAAGGGCTAATAGAAAAAACCCTACCAACCAAGAATACTACACTTCACAAAAATGTCCTTCAGAAATAAGGAGAAATAAACACATTATCAGACAAATAAAAGCTGAGGAGTTCCTTTTGATGAGACACAACTTATAAGAAATGCTACAAGGGGTATATATATATATATATATATACATACATACATCCAACATTGGAGCACCTTAAATATATAAAGCAAATATTAATAGATCTGAAGGGAGAAATAGACCATAATACAATAATACTAGGGGACTCAATATCTTACCTTCAACAATGGATAGATCACCCCGAAAGAAAATCAGTAAAGAAGCAGTATTCTTCTTTTTTTTTTTTTTGAGATGGAGTCTCACTCTGTTGCCCAGGCTGGAATGCAGTGGTGTGATCTCGGCTCACTGCAACCTCCATCTGCTGGGTTCACACCATTCTCCTGCCTCAGCCTCCCGAGTAGCTGGGACTACAGGCACCCGCCACCATGCCCGGCTAATTTTTTTGTATTTTTTAGTAGAGATGGGGTTTCATCATGTTAGCCAGGATGGTCTCGATCTCCTGGTCTTGTGATCCGCCCACCTTGGCCTCCCAAAGTGCTGGATTACAGGCGTGAGCCACCGCACCTGGCCAAAGAAGCAGTATTCTTAACTAATACTACAGACCAAATCGACCTAACAGACACACAAAGAACATTCCATCCAACAGCAGCAGAATACACATTCTTCTCAGGTGCACACAGAACATTCTCCAGATAGATCACATATCATGCCACAAGTCTTAACATATTTAATAAGACAAAAATCATATTGAGTATCTTTTCTGAAAACAGTGGTATAAAACTAGAAATCAATAACAGGAGGAATTTTGGAAAATTTGCAAATAGGTGGAAAGGTAAAAACACACTAGTGAACAATGAATGAGTCAAAGAAGATATCAAAAGGAAAATTTAAAAGTAGGTTGAGGCAAATGAAAATGAAAATGCAACATACCAAAACTTATGGGGCACAGCAAAAAAATAGTTCTAAAGAGTAAGTTTATAGTGATAAATGCTTCCATTAAGAAAAAGGTAGATCTTACCAAACACCACCTTTTCCACCCAAAACTTTGAAATGTAAAAAAAAAAATTACAACTTAAATGATCAACTTGGACACAAAAATCAAAAAAGAAGTAAAATATCTCAAATAATCTAACTTCAGACTTGAAGGAATTAGACAAAGAAGAACAAACTAAGCCTAAAGTCAGCAGAAGGAAGAAAATAAAAAAAATCTCAGTAGTAATAAATTTTACAGAGAATAGAAAGACAGTAGAAAGATCAATAAGTTGAAGAATTTATTTTTTGGAAAAATTATCAAAATGGACAAACTTGTAGCTAGCCTAACAAAAATAGAGAGGGGACTCAAATAAATAAAACTGTAAACTAAAGAAGACATTACAACTGATAAAAATAAATAAAATGATCATGAGATTACTATGAATAATTCTATGCTGAAAAGTGGATAACCTAGGAAAAAGAGATAAATTCCTAGAAACATACAATTTATGTAGGCCAAATCACAATGACATAAGAAAATATGAAAAGACCAGTAACAAGTCAGAAATCAAACCAATAATAAAAAGGCTTTCATCAATGAAAAGCTCAGGACCAGAAGGTTTTGTGGGTGAATTCTACTAAAGATTTAAAGAAGAATTAATGTCAATCCTTTTCAAACTCTTGCAAAAATTTGAAGAGGAGGTAACACTTTCAAACTCCTTTCATGAGACCAGCATTACCCTTACACCAAAGACAGATAAGGACACCACAAGAAAAAAAATTACAGACCAATATCCCTGATGAACACTGATGCAACAATCCTCAATAAAATACTAGCAAATCTAATCTAGTGCCACATTAAAAGGATTATATACCCCATAATCAAGTGGGATTTATTCCTGGGATGTAAGCATGGTTCAACATATGGAAATCGAAAAATGTCATTCTCCACATTAACAGAATGAAAGGCCAAAACCATATGAATATCTCAGTAGAAGATAAAGTGTTCGACAAAGTTCAATATCCTTTCAAGACTAAAAAGAAGCTTCTCAACAAATTAGGTACAGAGGGAGTGTATCTCAACGCAATACAAGCCCTATAACACAAGCCCACACCTAAAATACTCAACAAAGAATAGTTGAAACTTTTCCTCTAAGATCAGGAAAAAGATGAGAGTATCAATTTTTGGCTGTTCACGTTGGGTCATGTCTGTAATCCCAGCACTTTGGGAACCCAAGGCAGAAGGATTGTTTGAGGCCAGGAGTTTGAGCCCAGGCTGGGAAACATAGTGAGACCATATCTCTACAAAAAAAAAAAATTAAAAATTATCTAGGTGTGGTGGCACATGCCCATAGTCTCATCTACTTGAAAGGCTGAGGTAGGAATATCACATGAGCCCAGGAGTTTAAGGTTTCAGTGAGCTACGATTTTGCCACTGCATTCCAGCCTGGTTGACAAAGTGAGACCCTGCCTATAAAAAGAGGCGAGGTGAGGCGAGGTAAGGTGGGGCAGGGCGGGGCTGAAGGAAAGGAAGGAAGGAGAAGAAAGAAAGAAAAAAGAAAGAAAGAGAGAAGAAGAAGAAAGAAAGAAAGAAGGAAGGAAGGAAGGAAGGAAGGAAGGAAGGAAGGAAGGAAGGAAGGAA
>NW_016805294.1:61421-84176 GCF_001698545.2 Rhinopithecus bieti | reverse complement strand
GGAAGGAAGGAAGGAAGGAAGGAAGGAAGGAAGGAAGGAAAGGGAGAGAAGAAAGAAAGGGAAAGAAAGAAAAGGGAGGGAGGGAGGAAGTAATGAAGGGAAGAAAAGGAAAGAGAGAAAGAAAAATAAAGAAAGAAGAAAAAAAGAAAGAAAGAAAAAAAAAAAAAAAAAAGGAAGGAAGGAAGGAAGGAAGGAAGGAAGAAGGGAAGGGAGGGAGGGAGGGAGGGAGGGAAGGAGGGAGGAAGGAAGGAAAGAAGGAAGGAAGGAAGGAAAAGAGTACCAACTATTGACATTACTATTCAACATAGTACTGGAAGTCCTAGTCAGGACAGTTAGATAAGAGAAAAAAATAAAAGGTATCAAACAGTAAAGGAAGAGGTTAAATTATTTCTGTTTGCAGATGACATAATCTTATATGCAGAAAACCTTAGACTGAAATGATTAGAACTAATGAACAAAACCAGTAACGTTAAAGGATCTGAAATCAAGATACAAAAATCTGCAGCATTTCCACATACTAAGAATGAACTAGCCAAAAAAAGAAGTTAAGAAAACCATCATGTTTATAATGGCATCAAAAGAATAAATTACTTGGGAATTAAGCTAACCAAGGAAGTTAAAGATCTGTACACTAAAATCTATAGAATATTGATGAAACAAATTGAAGAAGATATAAACAAATTGAAAGAAATCTGTGTTTAGGACTAAAATAATTACTACTGTTAAAAAGTCCATGCTGTCAAAAGTGATCTATTGATGAAGTTCAATTCTTATCAAAATTTTGATATAAATACAAAAAAAAACTAAAATTTATATAACATCACAAAAGATTCCAAATAGCCAAAGCAATCTTGAGAAAAAAGAACAATGCTTAAGGTATCACACTCCTTGATATTAAATTATATTATACAACAATAGTAATCAAAACAGTATGGTAATGGCATAAAAACTGACACATAGACCAATGGAACAGAAAAGCGATCCCATAAATAGGCCCACATATATATGGTCAACTAATCTTTGACAAAAGTGCCAAGAATACACAGTGGAAAAGTGTTCATCTCTTCAATAAATGGTGCTGGGAAAATTGAATGTTCATTGCAACTGAATACACAAAAGTATAAAATGTTTGTCTTATACCATATAGAAAAATTCACTCAAAACGAATTAAATGATTAAGTGTAAAATCTGAAATCATAAAAATTCTAAAAGAAGACATAGAGTGAAAGCATTTTGACATTAGTTTTGGCAATTATTTATTTATTTATTTTGACTATAATCCCCAAAGCATGGCAACAAAAGCCAAAAGAGACAAGTGCGATCACATCAAACTAAACAGCTACTGCACAGCAAAGGAATCAATCAACAGAGTAAAGAGACAGCTTATGGAATAGAAGAAAATATTTACAAACTGTACATGGGTTAAAAGTTAATATCCAAAATATTTAAAGAACTACACAACTCAGTAGCAAAACAAAAAATAATAATCCAAATTAAAAATTGGCAAAGGGGCCAGACACAGTGGCTCACACCTGTAATCTCAGCACTTTGGGAGGCCGAGGCAAGTGAATCACTTGAGGTCAGGAGTTCAAGACTAGCCTGGCCAACATGGTGAAACCCTGTCTCTACTAAAAATACAAAACTTAGCTGGGCGTGGTGGCACATGCCTGTAATTCCAGCTACTCAGGAGACTGAGGCCAGAGAATCACGGAACCCCGGGAGGCAGGGGTTGCAGTGAGCTAGGATCACATCGCTGCACTCAGGCCTGGATGACAGAGTGAGACTGTCTCAAGAAACAAAAAACAAAAACAAAACAGAAAAATGGGCAAAGGATCTGAATAAACATTTCTTCAAAGACATAAAAATGGCAGTAGCTAAATGGAAAGGTACTCAACATCACTAATCATCAGGACATGCACATTGAAACAACAATGAGATATCTCATATCTGTTAGGATGACTATTATAAAAAAGATAAGGGATCAGTGTTGGTGAGGATGTAGAGAAAAGAAAATTCTAGTATACTGTTGATGGGAATGTGAATTGGTATAGACGTTATGTAAAACAGTATGGAGTTTCCTCAAAAACATCAACATAGAACTATAGTATGATTCATCAATCCCACTTCTGTGTACACTGTACAACCATAGGAAATGAAATTGGTATCTGGAAAATTATCTTCACCCCCATATTTATTGCAGCACTATTCACAGTAGTCAAGATATAGAAACAATCTAAGTGTCTATCAATGGATGAATGTGTAAAGAAAATGTGGTATATACATACCTTGAAATATTATTCAATCATAAAAAGAAGGAAATCTTGCCATTTGCAATAGCATTGATGAACCTGTAGGACACTATCCTAAGTGAAATAATCTAGACACAGAAAGACAAACGCTGTATGATGTCATTCATCCATAGAATCTTCAAAAGTCAAACTCATAGAAACAAAGTAAAGTGGTGATTTCCAGCTTCTGGGGTGGGTGGAAGTGGGTAATGGGGAGATTCTGGGAATGGGAATACTACAACCTTTCAGTTATAAAATGTGTAAGTTCTGGGGATCTAATATACTGAATGGTAACTAGAGTTAATAATATTGTAATCTGTTTACTTCAAATTTTAGAAAAGAGCAGATTTTAAGTATCTTACTACACCCCCCCCAAATGTATTAGTCTGTTTTCACACTGCTGTAAAGATAGTACCCAAGAGTGAATAATGTATAAACAAAGGAGGTTTAATTGACCCACAGTTCTGCGTGACTGGGGAGGCCTTAGGAAACTTGCAATCATGGCAGAAGGGGAAGTAGGCACTGTCTTCACAAGGTGGCAGAAGAGAGTGTTAGTGTATGAAGGAGGAACTGTCAAACACTTATAAACCCATCAGATCTCACGAGACTCACTCACTGTCATGAGAACAGCATGGGGGAAACTGCACCTACCTCCCTCGACACATGGGGACTACAGGTCCCTCTCTCAACACGTGATGATTACCATGAGAGATGGGATTTCAGTGGGGACACAGAGCCAAACCATATCAGCAAGTAATGATGGGTGGTGATGGATGTGTTAATTCAACTGTGGTAATCATTACACAATATATATCTATATAAAATCATAATGTTATATACCTTGAATATATACAATTTTCATTTGTCACTTAAATATTTTAAAATTTTAAAATTAGCTTTGTATTACAAAATAAGCTTTATTACAAATGTCTTTTGCATGACCTTCAATAATATGGGTGCTTTACATAAGATTTCTAATCATTTAAAAATACTAGGTAGGTTTAAATTCTACTTTCAGATAAGAAAACTGAGGCTCAGAAAGGCTGAACCATTTGACTGTCAGTCAGATGCTGACGGGTGATTGATTCCCCATGTGTTTAAGACTCCAAAGCTCTTCCCTCCTCCTATGCAACATTGCTTCCTAAATGTGATAAACTTTTAAAATTATTGCTCATATAAAACATAAACTAAAATAGATTCTCATATACAATATCATTTCTTAACAAGACAAGCTAAATATACCGTTATAACTGTATATGTATGTCTATGTGTAACACTAAGATATTTTGGAACTGTTTATATGTATAATTGTCAGACATATGAATTTACACACAGGCATGATAAGGCATGAAATCTTTAAATTGCCCCTGAAAATTCAACAAATCAACAAAATGGAATGAGAACACAAGATCAAAACCTTTTTGCAGACATAGCTTTATAGATAACATATGTTTTTACAACCATGAGTGCTTAAATTGCTTTAAAGGAAGCCGCATTTATTAAAAGATATTTTAAGTTTTAAAGGGATCAATCATGTCCTTTAAAATTAAAGTTACCTTTACAATTTCAAATGATGTAAAGCAAAGAATTTCAGAAAAAGAAGTAAACACTATGTGGCTCTTTTGTATAAACTATGACCTTAAATGCTCACATCAGAAGACTTTGTCATAATACTGACTGTTAGGGACTAAATGAGTGACCTTGGGTAGTTTATTAATTTAATTCAAGTATCTTTGAATTTCAGCATTTTTATCTGCAAAATTAATGGGTTAAGCTCACCGTAACCTTAAACTCCAGGGCTCAAGCAATCCTCCTACCTCAGCCTCCTGAATAACTAGGCCTGCAGGCATGCACCAACACACATGGCTAATTGTTTTAATTTTTTGTGTGTAAAGACAGGATCCCCTTATGTTGCCCAGGCTGATCTCAAACTCTTAGTTTCAAGTAATACTCTTGCCTGGGCCTCCCGTATAGTATTTTGTTATAGCAGCGAAAGGAAATAAAACATTACCTCTTAGACCCTTCTTTAACCTTCCTTAATCTGGGGGTCTTTCTGAGACTGGACATATGTGAAAATTAAACTTCTCATGTGAAGGTATATTTTAAAGACTTCAGACATCTAAAAAGACATAAGTGATACACAGTCTGAAAAATGTGACGTAACTTTAGATTTAGAGTTTACAAAGTGAGTCCTATAGAGTCTTGCTCAAAGTACTCATAGATATTATAACTAAATACAGTTCACTATATAGTCTATACAGATTTAACTATACTACATCAGCAGTGTATATTTAATTCCAAAGCTGTCTAACAACAATATCACACACAAATTAAAATCTGGTTTAACATAGTATAACACACAACTCAAATCTCTATGTGTGTATGTGTGAATGGACTTATGTGTGTGTGTGTGTGTGTGTGTGTGTGGATGGACTTAAAATCAATTTTCACTTACATTAAAGGGCTTAATATCAACTCTAGACCATATTTTTCATCTCTTCTAGACTATTCCTAGCAATTTCTTAAAAAAATGGCTGATTTATTTTTCTACTAGAAATTAGAAATTAGAGCTTATTTTTCCTCAGTCTGTTTTCGTAACAATTGACATTTGGAAGTACAAGTTGAAGACAGACTCTCTATCATCTCTCTACAGCCAAATACTAAAATTATGAACAATTTATATATTTTTTAAAAATATTATTTCAAAAATAGTTTTGAAAATTTGAAAAAATAGTTTTGAAATATGTATAAAGCATTTTTTATTTACTTAGATTTAACCTTTGAACAAATCACTTCTTTTTTGTGATATACAAATATTGTTCCATTTCTAAAAATAAAGTATTGTTGCTTGACAAAATTATAGTTAAATATCCAGTATCTCTATGTAGAAAGAAAATGTACATGAAATTGGAAAGAGATCATGAAATGATCTCTTGACGAAAAATCATATTTTGAAAACCATATTTTGAAGAAACCAACATACATATAGTGAGGCATCACTCTGGATTTGCCCTTAGCAGCAGCAGTGATGGCCAGGGTTGCAAACAAGGGAGAGATATAAGAGAGATTTGACAATAAGTGACAACTTTTCTCTTATTATAGGATCTTTTCTTTCAGAAACCATGCCAGAATTTGTATCACTATCTCAAATATTTTTACTTTAGTAGTTTGGATTTAGACTTCATTCATTCCAAGGAAGACTCTTTTTGTTAATTTATTAGAGAACAGTAGTGCGCTACTCCATGTGCAGGGGACATGTTTCAAGACCCCCCAGGTGATTCCCTGAAACTGAGGATAATATTTATCCGAATGTTTTTCCTATACATACATACCTATGATAAAATGTAATTTATAAATTAGGCACATTAAGAGATTAACAATTATAACTAATAATAAACTAGAACAATTATAACAACATAGTGTAATCAAAGTTATGTAAATAGGGTCTCTCTCAAAATATCTTGTAATGTTTTCAGACCAAGGTTGACCACAAGTAACTGAAACTGTAGAAAGTGAAACTGTGGATAAGGAGAGACTACCGTATTGTTTCCAGAAATTTTCATGTGTCTCGCAAGAATATTTATCACTGATTTAAAGTAATACTATTTATATGGTACTTATTTCAGAGTTATTTTTAATGTTTATCTCTTACATTTGAGCAATTGTTTGAAGAAGAAGAAATTCTTATTTCTATTTTTAGAGGTGTGGAAAGCAAGTAGACATGGATCTTAATTGATTTGCCAAAGGTCAGAAAGCAAGTCAAAGGCAGTTCTTGGCCCAGAATTCTAATTTGCTGAAATCAGCTGTTATTAATTACATATACGTATTGATCAATTGATAACTATATTCTTCTATTACCTCTGATAATTTAAGCAACACTTAGATCTTATTTTATTTGCAAATGGTCAATCAATTAATCATTCAATAAATATTTAATAAAATTTAGTATTTTGTTATAACCAACTTCTGGCTGTGCAATTACACAGGTAAGTATGGAAATAATTATAGGTGGGATACAAAAAGAACTTTTCCTTTCAGTAGAGACCCTACTTGCAGAGTCAGGTAGATGAAATAAGTCACTTTTAAGCATTACTATTTACAAATATGGACATCCCGTGATCCAGCAACTAAAATGTAAACACTGGCCGACGTGCCGCAGTCTGCACTCCAGCATTATGGCCAATCAGGTACCAGATGTTCAGTATTTCTAATATATTTACAGAGCCCCTATAGACTTCATAGCATCCCCTTCCTTGTTCCCACCTTTTCTTTAGGCAAATCTGTCTCCTCTGTCCCAGTGTTTCTAAAATTCCTCTCTCTGAGGACTAAAGATTTTTCTCCTATAATTAGTGACAGCGTAATAGAAAATAACTTGCGTAAATTTGCCACACCACATACTAGGAATAAATTATTATTAGAGGCATTTTCCCCAAATATCAGAGTTAGACGCATTGTAGCAGGGAAAATAGAGCAATATTAAGCAAAAAATATGGAGAAGGTAAAAAAATATATAAAATAAAAGACCTGGGGATACTAAAGATATGTTTTCCATTTTCTTGGCGTACTGCTTGGTGATGTTCACTAAGATTGAAGAACATATATTAGCACAGTGACTCGTGGATTCAGGTGAAGAAGGTAAGTAAAGAAGAAAGTGAAAGCCAGCAGAACCATCTTCCCAGCTAGGACTCTACAGTAGGCATAGGAAGAGGAACAGTGGATACATATTCAAGTCTTGAGTTGCAACACAGCTTTAGAAATAGAGGTGATTCGAGTGATTTTTAGAACATCTGCAAGAATAATTTCACTGGTTTCTAATGACATGGCTTGATAAGAAAAAAATTAGATAGTATTATTTTTATGATGATCTTCATATAATTATCTCCGTGTTTGTACTCTGGTTCATATTACCTACTGTGCTCTTTATGAAATATGATTATGGCTAGCCTAGCAATATCATTTCCCACTTTCCTGCATGAGTTACACATGTTCTTTTCAGGTCCACAGAACCTAATATATTCAGTCATGTAATGCTGCTACCTTTCTTTACCACCCTTATTTCTTTTATCTTATTTTTTTGGTAAGCAACAGAAATTTCACTTTTGCATTATATGACTCTCCCCAACCCCAGGTAATTAATTAAAAAGTTAAACACAAATGCATATATTTCTGAAATTCATGAACACTTTTAGTATGTCCTTTTCCTAAATCACCCAGCTCTTATTCACTGTGTTTCATTTCCTGCTTTTGCTCTTTTGTTTTTAAGAAAATATAAGAAATTAAATCTAATGATAAATGCAGTTCAGTTAGTGTGGTAGGGTTTGGCAGAAAAGAAGTATAAAATTAAAATTAGGGAAATAATCTGATCAAGTCATTTTGAAGTTTACTTCATTGTTCCACCTCGAAACTCTTGTAAGTATACTCCTTATATTTGAAATATCTGTCCTCACTTCTTCACTTGATCAACATCTGTTGTCTTCTATGCCCCATTCACTCCTTGACTTGACCATGGCTGTGTTATGTACTTCCTTCAGTAGTTCTGGACACCCTGGGCTTTACACTATTTTAGCCTCAATCACACTGTTGTCATTGCCATTAGATTGGGGATTACTTCAGGGCAATAGTAACATGTTTGCATGTTTTTATTGTTAAACCTTACAGTCTGGTCTAGGAAATTCAACAGACATTTGTAGGAAGCAAAGAAAGAAGAGAGAGAGAGGTGGGAATGGCAAAAGGAAAAAAAAAATGTAGTTTCTAAGTGGTTAAAAAACATTAAGTAATAATGTTTGTCCCTTAGATTTTAACTGCACAATCTTGTGACTATTTACATTGTTTTTATTGGTTCATAGAAATGCAGCTGGAAGTTGGTAGAAGAAGCAGTTGCTTATTCTAAGCACTTCCTCAGAAAGTGGAGTGTTTTAATTTTGTTTTAAAATGATGCTCTGACATGATAGTTGGTAAGACAGTGATGAAAAGGTCTGAGCTGAATCAGTGTGAAATCCAGACCTTGAGACAGGAGAGAGTGACTCCTCTATCAGCCTTCTGTCTTGCTAGCATGTTGGATGCAGTATGTGTTTCATAATTGCAGCTCGATGATGGCAGGGATAATAAAAGTAATCATCAGGACAATAATTTCCAAAAATCTTTCCTTTCCATTTCACAATACACATTCCGTTGCATTTAGGGGGCAGTTTCGTTTTATTTTTGTTTACTCTTCCACTATTTCACTTAATGCAGACAAATTATAGAGGAACTGTCTCTAATAAATAACGTTAGAAACTCAGAAGCAGTAAGTGAATTCCATTTTCACCTGTGCGGAATAGCTCAAAAATGCTCTATTTCTGTGAAAATGTCAATTATTTTTGAATTATCAAGCTTATGTTAACTGTTCACCAAATTAGGTATTTCTATAAAAGCAAAATGATGGTCTGATGGTAGGCACTATCTGCTTTTCAACCATGACTCAGATTATTGCTGGCTAGATTTCTAAAGATCCCAAAGATTTCTTTAAAACAACTAGTCCTGGAACAGCTACCAGCCCGGATTCGATTCTTCAGTCTCCTCCTGAGCAAGCTATCAAGAAATGCTGCTGAAGGCATTTCCTGTTTTCTTTATACTTCTTTCAGATTTCTACGACATACTTAATCTGGGTCTTGTGCCCTGTCAACTTTTAATAGTTCTAATTGCTCAACTATCTGCTCTTGTGTGATCATAAAATCCTTTTAATATTCCACTTTTCCCCTCAAGAAAATGTATCCAGTTTCCGGGACGTGACCTTCAGCTTCTTTGGTAAATAAATACGCAGGCAGAGAATTCATTCAGGCTTTCGACTACTGCAGCCTCATCCGTCCCTGACTTCCCACTCATCTCCTTAATGGCCCTATGGATGCCTGGCCACGTTGTATGCTTTTACAGTATAAAAGAAGTTTGCCCTCCAATTTGGTAATTTCGGTTCCCCTTTTTTCTCCCCTGGGTCCTTTTTAGAGTTCCCTTTCAAGTATTGAGGATTTGATTTTCTATTCCTTTAAAAATTGTGGATCCTGATAAAGGAAGGGGAGCTTTTCTGTGCTGCATCCTTCTAGAAGCTTTACTTTCCTACTTTGGTCTTGTAAAATGCTAAACAAATTTATCACTTATTAGTGGGAATGGTGTTTTGGGTGATACTGTGTTTTTAAAAACCACTTCCCTGCTATTTACCCTGAACTTAATTCAGTGGCTTGTCTTTTTCTGAATTAATGATTATATGCTGTATTTTATTTTCTGTTTTCCTACACTTCCCTCTTGTCTCTAAACACCTCTAGCTTCTATTTGGGATTAAATCATATGCTTAATGAGATTTAATCACAGCTTCCTATACTCTCCTTTGAACCCTAAATATTATTTAATTCTAAACCTAGCATTCTTTCCTCCCTTTTCGGGTGATGTACATATTAAATTAGAAATCAGCTTTGCACCATATCCAGCCTCACTTCCTCCACTTGATGTAATCCTGTGCTATGGCTAGATAATTAAAATCTTCCACTATTACCACCCTGCCCTTTTCTTGCTCTGTCCATGCGTGTGTGTGTGTGTGTGTGTGTGTGTGTGTGTGAGATATTTGTAGTTCATTTCTGCCAAGACAGCCTATAACATTACTGTTATCACATTTTCAACCAATTTATAATACATTACTCCTGTCCTTCATCATAGCTTATTTCAGAAACCTATCATTCAGGAATTATCAAGTTTTCCCCACAAACAAAGAAGCATCTTTTTTGGTTTTTGTTGATTCTCACAAATATGAGTACCTAATACAAGGTAGTCATTAAAAGGTTTATAAAAACCTCAGAATTAATGTACTGACATTAACAAGGTTTTGTTAAGCAGTAATTGACCACTTTATGTACGCAATTACACATGGTGGCTACGAAATTATTATGATATATACACATGTCGCATGTGTGCTGATGACCTTATAAAATGGCCGCATATTTTAAAAAGAAGCAGAGCCCTGCATATAAAGGAAATTTTGAAAATCTAGGAGCAGTCTTTGGATTGTTTGCTGCCACTGCTTCCAGGCAACAGGCAAGAGATGTTTACAATCTGGGCTCTCCCCTGCCCCCACCTCTAGGAGCTTTTCATCTGCTGCTGCTGCTGCTGTTGATAGAACTACAAGACCCAGAGCCTCAGAGTGCCCCTCCTCCACCTCGCTTCAATCTCCTGGAGCCCAGCTGTTAAGGCCTATCTAGCTAATCACTCCCTTTACCACAAGGCTCTTTTGTGGAAGTTAATGTCATGTTCAGAGAGGACAGTGCTGCAGGGAGAGCAGAGGATGTGATTTCTCACTTTACCTGTGAAAAAAACAGCATGTGGAATAAGGTGCCTCTGTTGTCCTTGATGCTTGACTTCATTGTCACTCACCTTCTGCTGCCTTGGCAGAGCCCAGAGAAGTGGGATCGCAGTTCTCCAGCTGAGAGTTGAACTTAGAATAGGGACCTTTGACCCTGGCTTCACAAATAGTCTTTCTTAAAGAGGATGCTCACATTTTCCAAAAGAAAACAGAAAGGAACATGATTTTAATTTACTTTCTAAAACACATGCAACATTCATTTGTTTAAGAAATGGAGGGGTAGAAATTTAAGAAAACAAAATGATAAAAGAATATCAGAATATCAAATTCTAAAGCTAACTTATTTTGGCCTTAGCAAACAAGCTTTAATTTTTCTTTTATCTGGTTAAAGGCAAGACGAAGGTATTTGCAAAAGGAAGGAAAGATACGTATACGCGTATTGAGAGAAATACAATTTGGGGACTGGGGCTGTTAGGCCAAGGTTACTGTTTCAGTGGCCAGGAAACCTCTTATATCTTGTTTCGATACCAGCCAGAGCTGGCTGAGGCTGACCCAGTAGAATAGCAGCTGAATTTCGAACACGTCAGTCCAGCAAAGGCTGAGTGACAGTCTTTAGGGATGTTGTAGAAAGCCTTAATTTCTCCACTTGAGGGGAGGATAAACTAGATCCTCTCTTAGAGTACTTTTAATCCAACTTTCTCTGATTAACAGTGACCTCAGCGTATCATGCTCAGTCAAATGGAGAGGTCTTCTAGTCCATTTATCATGAATCCAGACTCCAGGATCTGATGCTTTTGTTCTAACCCTGGCTCTATTGCTTTCCTTCAGTTTCTTTATCAGTAAAGTGGAGATGATACCTCATAGAGCTATTATAATGATTTAATGAGATAATACTCATAAATCAGAACAAAGCTTGGAACACAGTAAGCACTTGAGAAGTGGTAGCTATTATAATTAATATCTTTTTGATGAATTAAAGGAAATAATTGGTAATTAAAATTCATCTTCATGCTATTTCCTATATTACTATCACCTATATTACTATATATTACTATATTTCTGATATTACCATATTACTATACTATATTCCTATGTTAGTAATATAGGAAATACTAACAAAAATTGGTTAGTATTTAATATTATTGGACCAAACGTTTTCCAAATTCTATCTATAAATTAGAAGTGAATCCAACTTAAAAATTATTCTAAAAATATTGTGTTTAAATGTAGATGTCTATGTTCCTTAATGAGGTCAGGTTGGTAACTTCAATTCATGTGTCTGTGGATCCTTGTTTCCTTCAGACTCTCAAAAGAATATTAATAACATCTGTTTAGTACAAGACGAGTTAGCGAATATAATCACATTTGATCCTCAACCTAGACCTTAGAATAATATCGTGGTTATCCTCATTTTACATAGTGGAAATCAGACTCACTGGGGTTAAATGATTCTTCTGATTTTCCTTTTTTAAATCATGTTCTTTTCTCACTATGTGCTTGTGTTTCTACCATGGGAGATGGGGCATTGAGTAGAGATAGATGGAAAAGATGGGGAGAATGAATGAGAGGTGAGAGAGGAAGAAAGAAAAAAATAAGCGTACAGAATAATAAGTTATTCGTATTTGTGTTGCTGACAGAAAACCACCCCAGACCCTAACATCTATGAAGCATCCAGCATCAGGACCTCAGTTCTCTTTCAAGACGCTCCATGAAAAGGCATAAACTCTGACTCCTAGCCCTCACCCACCAGCCTAGGTACAAACAGAAGTCCCTTTCTCAAAGACCCTTTGTCTTTTCTATCTGAATTTCTTTGATATTTCAAACATTTACTTACCCAATTGTAAGCGAAAACTTTAGCTGGCAGAACCTAATAAGAGTTTGGCTGGAAGTATTGAACTGTGATGCTCTGAATGCAGTTTGTTTGGTTAAGGCTGGTCATAGACAATACGGAACACCTGTACTTTCAGAGCCAGTCCTGGATACCATTTCATTTGAATGTAAATATGTTGACTTTAATCTGTAAGATTTTATTTGACTTCGACCCTTTTACCTTAGAGATCATTTGTCTTCTTTTACACTTGCATAGCAACTGGGAGCTACTAAAGTGTATTTTGTCATAATTTAACTGCTAAAGGCAGGTGTGTGTGCGTGGGGATGTATGTGCGTGTATGTGTGTGTGTGTGTGAGAGAGAGAGAAAGAGAGAGAGAGCGCGCTTCCTATTTCCCAATCAGTTACCTTTAATACATTCATGAGTTGTTTATCTCCATGCAGCATTTGAATTCCTTTCTTAAAGAACACTTTAAATGGCCGGAAAGAATACCAGAAGCCATGGTATATATTATTTAACTACATCAAGAATCTAATCCTAGAGGAGAGACTTCAGGAAGAAAGATGGGTTAAGATTTGCCCACCCCTCTGCTTGAAGACTTTCCAAGAAATATAATTTAGGTGATTATAAAATATACCTAACCTTGCCGGGAAAGGATGCTGCAGTGGGCCTGGGCTGAGTATTGTCCTGTCTCAAAGAGGAGAGAGATTTTTGTTCTCTGATTCTGAGTACTGGTGGATTTTTCTGCTTTAAGCTTATTAGTAAATTTAATGCCAAAGGAGAGCACAGAAACATTTCCTCATTAAGATGGAAATAATGAGAGAGAGGAAGAGTTGATATTGCCTGGGAGATTAAAAAAAAAAAAAGCTGTATCTAGGAGGGATATTAAATGATTTAGCAGTAAGGAACCAATGTGAACCTCTAAAACCATTGAAGTTATAGGAATTGAGTACCTAGATGAGGCAGACACACAGAGATCATAAAAACAGAATTACAAGGGAATAATCCTAATTATGTAGGACAATTTTTCAAGAATCTGACCGTTTGTGACTTGATCTCCCTTGCATTTTATAATCCCCAAATTTCCTGATATGTTAATTTAGCAACTTTTCTAGCATGTTATGGTGTAAGTGCTTGAAAGTAAACAATGCTGAACTCTTCACGAAAATTATCTTCACAGTTGGTGGATTGAGTCTTTTGTAATTCTGCTTGAAACTATCTTGCTCCTATGTGGACAGTATTTCTGTTACAAGGTTTATAACACACTTTACATTCCCATCTCTAGAAGCCAAACCACATAATATTCTGTAGAATGGTTGAAAACCAACGGTTTAATCTCTTGTGAATGTATACAAAAGAAACACACAGCTGATGGTGGAGAGTGCTATGCCAAAAATTGAGATTAAATGAAAAATCTACATTCTGAATAATGAGACTCCTGGCCCCTTTCCCTACTCAAATTTAAGAACAGCATCAGTCAGGCCTGCATCTCCCAGGTAGACGAGTAGAGCATAAGTTTGGTAGATAATGTCCCAGAAGTATTGAGCTTTTGGGGTCCTCTCAAAATTGTTCAGCCTGGTAACCTCACACTGCAAAGAAACAGCCCATGGTCACAGAGCATCCAAGCAGCATCTTAGCACCCAGCTTAAGCATGAATGGAACACCAAGGAGCCCAGATATAGGAAGAAAAAAAAAAAAAAAAAAAAAAAAGCCGGGACATGGAAGGTAGAGCACAAATAAACAAAGCATAAAAGACCTTTGCAGAAACATTTTAAAAATTCAGAGAGCAGAAAATTTTTTTAAAAAAAGCTTTTATAATTCATACCTTTATATAAATGGTGAAGCTGCTGCAACCTAGAAATAAGAAGAAGAGAACATAAAAAAGAAAGCAGTACTTTTAAGTGCTTTTGGAAATATAGGAAGGATGAAGAATCCATCTGAAGGATTAAATTACAAGCTTGAGGAAATCTACCCCACAGTAAGCAAAGATACAGAAAATAGCAAGAAAGTTAATAAAATTAGGTCACTGTAGGAGGTTAACATTTTAAAATCAGAGATTTTAAAGAGACCATGGGAAAAAAATGAAGTGCAGAAAATGATCAAATAAATTATTTACAAACATTTTCAGAATTTAAGGAGTTTGTTTTCAGTCTACAGGGTATCCTTTTCCCCAAAATATGATTCTAAAACTTTAGGAGGAAAATAAATAAATTTCATTAAAAGGATTGGGAATCAAACCAGCATCAGACTTCTCAAAACTAACCCTAGTAACTAGAAAAAAAATAGAAATGTGTTCAAAATTATGAGGAAAATCATTCTGAGAAGACATATAGAATTTTTATAGTCCAGTTGAAGTTTTAATCAAATATAAGTGTACAACATTGGACATGCAAGATCTTAAGAAACTTGCCTCCCATTTACTCTTTTTGAAGAAATCACTGGAATCTGTGTTTACCAAAAGAAGTGTGTAAACTGAGGAGAAGCCTTATCTGGGGTCCAGGAAACCAGAAATCCTTAATAGGAGAGAGGTAAGGAGAGAAAGAAATGTGAAAAACAACGACAACAACTAAAACGAAAGAGACAGTGAATATGATTATGGAATATTATACAACTAAACTATGATGCTATTTACAGTTTACATAAAGCTAAAAGTGAATATTAATCTTACCAAAAATTATTATATGGCCATTGTTAGGAAAATGGATGTGAGTGCATATGTGTGTGTGTGTGTGTGTGTGTGTGTGTGTGTGTGTGTGTGTGTGTGTCAGACGCACATAGAAAGGAGTTGGAGGAAATATAGAGGCATACTTTTCTTCATCCAAAGTAACAAGTCAACAGATAATAGCTAAAAGTATAAACTCAAGAGGTTTCTGAATGTATATTTAGGTACATGGAAGAAAATATCAAAAAAAGTGTGAAAAGAATTGAAATCAGTTGCCTTTAGGGAATTGGGAGACTACTTTTTTTTTTTGTTGATTTTGTTATCATAAACCTTGTGCAACTATTTGTGTTTTTGTCTTTATAAGTTTGATAGGGAAAATTTGAAGCAGGAAATTTACATACTACTAGAATGGTGAGAGGAAATCATATGAATGGTGGATACACATAGGTCTAGTTAACCCTTAATGTAGACCTAGGAAAGTTCCTAGAAAGCTGTTAAAACAAGGAGGGCAATGTTAATCAGCATCTGTAAAGTAGGCAGCATATGGCAGGCATTTGGTTTAATATTTATACCTATGCCAGAAGGTGAAAGAAAATTATTAAAGAGGTAAAGAAATACACAAAACAGTCACAAATGCCTCTATTACTGCACAAGCATCATAATTATTTCATAAAACCTCACTGCTACATTTCGTTCAACCAGAAAATAAAAAATTCAAATATTATTGGTAGCTGATGGCAAATCAAAATGTAAAAATTCAAATATTATTAGTAGCTGATGGCAAATCAAAATGTTTGAGATATTATTAAGAAAAATTATGGGTATTTTCTATAATTTTGAAAATGTGTTTTCTATGAATAATTTGCTATTATGGTGGGCAAAACTTGATCCAAATGGAATCCATGTTTGTAGCCAATATACAAGGAACTTACACATGAATTTATGAAAATTATGTAGAGAAACCAAGTGTCGCAAAGAAAGAGAACATATCAAACTACAGATTTTACAGACTTGTTCTGATAGAAAAAAATGTCAGTTGTAGAAGTATGATAATGTCAGCTGTAGAAGTATGAGTTGTAGAAGTATGATTTTACTAATGTAAATCAGGAAAGGTTGTTACACTTTCTTCTTGAAATCTTGGTGATCAGATCTCTTTTTTTTTTTTTCTGACATCTAGCCCAGTACTTGGTATATGGTGGATATTCAATAAACATCTTCTAAATGGATAATTAAATAAGTAAATGAATAAAATTTTGGAGGTTATTTGAGAAGTCTAAAATCACAATTAAAGTAAACCTGAAAGGGCCTATTCTATTTAAAAAGACTCATGTCATATATATTCTATAGCTCTCATTCTATCTCTTAAAAGTCTCATTATCATATGTCTTGTTATCTCCAAATTAAAACTTCAGTTTCAGAGTTTGAGAATATTTTCTCTGTTTCATCCATCCATTTTTCAAAATGGAAGCTCTCCTTGTAGAATGGATCACAGGCAAGCCTCAAGTCTGGGTAAGCTAGGGATGCGATGAGCCTGGAAAAATTCAAGTCAGCCATGTGCTGTGTTTTTTACAAATGTCTTGAACCTGTTGAAGAGTCAAACACCTAGCCAAAGTTTTAAGAAGAGCTAGAATTAGCAGGAGGTTACAAAATCTTTGAGACTAACAAACCAAGGTTGTTTGAAGGATGTGACACAATCCTCACTCGGATTAGCTCAAGGGGATTTCATGAAGACTTGAAGGGTTAGGGGACTTGGCTTGCCTCTCTGACTGGGTGTGCTGGAGTGTTGCCTGGCTTGTATAGCTGTCTGTGAGTAGTAAATTATGCATCTTTTACTGCACTAAGGGAACGTGTTTCATTTGCCTGTACATATTGGTGTCTTTCTGTCAATCACATAATCACCATCTTTTTGACAACCATGCAATCCTACAAGTAAGAAACTTTCAGATATATGGAAACCATCCTACCTTTCAACTCTCCCTTCTCTGGATGGAATGCCTTTTAAAAATGAATTATTTTCAAGCCATCTAATCATCAATGCTTCTGCATATTTGCCACAAACATGTTCAAGCTTGTAGAAAGTTCTCAATATATATATATTTTTAAATATTTTGAACAATGATGTTTGTTTCTCACATACTACAGTAGGTAGTAAGTACTCTTTAACATCAGGAACCCCCATGCTTAGATCTAAGTTTTGCAATATATTCTGGGTCTTTTGGAAATTACTTAACCTCTGAACCTAATTTTTAAATAAAAATACTAGAAAATTAGAGAAAAAATGACAATGCAATTGTAAGGATTATTATAATAAGGTGAAATATGTCAGGAAATATACCTGGTACCTAATAAGCATTTAATAATATAAATTTCTCTTTTATGCATTTATTTATCAATATATGATAGTTCTTAATGTCTCAAACTCACACAAAGCATTTATTCTTATATATATACCACAAGATTTAATGTTCAAAGTAGAAACAGGATGATAAATTAACACAGGAGTTCAGATTGGTCTTACTGAAAAATATTGAACTCTATTGACTTTTATGCTTTGTTGCTGGTTTACAGACTCACTTTGTTGACAGTAGGCAGCAGCTGTGTCCAAAGCTCCAGAATTCTTACTGGATGTTCTCCTTCAGCTTCTCTGAGTCATGGACCAGGCACAAATACAGTTTTTAGGTCAAGTATGCCAGCTTTAAATGCAGGTCATCCATACTGTCAGGTTTAGATGCATTGAGAGATAACTGCAGGCAGTTTCCAGTTTGTCTTTGTGGGTTTCTGTTTATTCTTATGGATTACAAATTACCTTTGCTTTCACCCATTTCATGCCCACCTTTTTTTATCTCCAATGAATGCCCTGCTTACATTTCATGAATCAGATCCACCACCAGAAACAGAGAAAACAGTTATTCAGAGATGTCATTATCAGCTCCCACAACTGCATAACTTCAATAAGAAATCCCTTGTTTCTTATTTGTTACAGTGGTTCCTTTAGCCCGATTGAATCCTAACTGATATGTCATAGGTTAAGTGGCTTGCTTTCTCCCAATATAGTTTTTTATTTGCATAGATGACCTTTTCTATATCTGAGATCCAGTAACTGATCATGTTTAATTATTTCAGATGATATAGTGTTGTGTTAGCTACAAAAGCACTGTTTGCATCACATTAACATCTATTATCCCTCTTTTTTCCTTTAGATAGTTCATATTTGTTGAGTCCTCAGTATGTGCTAGGGACTAGTCTAAGTAGCTTGCATTATCTCATCTAACCTTGACATAATTCTATTAAGTAGACTCTTTAGAAATGGGTACATAAAATTTCAGAGATGGCCAAGTTTTGATATGGGCTCTATGTTACTGGACCATAGTTGGTGGCCCATTTTAAAAACTACCCAAACATCAGTTTACAGAGAGCCAAAAGTGTTATTTACAAAGTATAGTGACATCAAAATACAGAAGAAGCAAATGTCAGTAGTTAGGAAGATCAGTGACTAGTAAAACTTTATTTGGATAAAGGTCAAGCATAGAGATAGAAAATGGTAGAGTCAAGTGTCTGAGTAGAAAATGGTGGAGTCAAGTGTCTGAGTCTAGAATCTGAATATTAACTAATACTCTACACTACATCACATTTTAGCACTATACTATTTGAATCAGCTTGTCATGTCACATAAGCCTTCTGGAATTTTGGTTGGAATTGTATTAAATATATTGATACATTTGAGGAGAACTGACATCATAAAAATATTGTTTTCAGCCCATAAATCTAGTATATTTCTCCTTTTGTTTCAATTGTCTTTACTTTCAACAAATTTTTATTGTTCTAAGTGTAGAAGTTTGAAACAACTTTTGATAAATGTATTCTTGCATATTTTATTCTCATTATTATTATAAGAATATTTTATTCTTATAATTCCCTTTCCCAATATAGCCAACCTATTGAATGGCCTAATTGGGGTTCTCAGATGAAGGCTGGAGAAAGTTCTGTGACAATAGAAAGATACATTGCTTTTTATTCTCAAAATTTGGGGGGATTTATGAGGGATGACCTGATACTTAATACAAGCTTCTGTTGAAGTGATTGCAGACAAGATGAACATTTTGAGAATCTAGGCGCAGTTCCAACATTATGTCAATGAGAAGAAAGTAGGTTGTAACTTTTGCAATAAGCGTTAATTTTCTATTTATTCAAATTAGAATTTCTACATGAAAATTGAAGATTTATTTATTTATTTATTTATTTTTTGAGATGGAGTCTCACTCTGTTGCCAGGCTGGAGTGCAATGGCACGATCTCGGCTCACTGCAACCTCTGCCTCCTGGGTTTCAGCAATTCCCCTCCCTCCGCCTCCCAAGTAGCTGGGACTACAGGGACATGCCACCACGCCCGGCTAATTTTTTTTGTTTGTTTGTATTTTAGTAGAGATGGGGTTTCACCATGTTAACGTGGATGGTCTCTATCTCCTGATCTCATGATCTACCGTCTTTGGCCTCCCAAAGTGCTGGGATTACAGGCGTGAGCCACTGTGCCCAGCCGAAAATTGAAGGTATTTTTAAGAGCAAATAGGCAGCAACATATACTTGTTCACCAGAGCCACACTATAAAATATAGAATAATGATGAGTGAATGTATTGACTGATTATGATTCTAGTATTCAGGATTTAACCAAACAAAACAAAACAAAACAAAACAAATAAATACTGGCCTCCTTTATAAATTCTTAAAACTATCTGCAAGGTGGCAGCCAAGGTTATTTGGGACTCTAAAAAGGTGGTAGATTTATTGTTGGTTCTCCCTCCCTGCATAGATATTTGCTATGACCCCATCAATGGTGATGTATACTTTTCTCCAACTAGGGACTTTGAGCTTAGCTATGGGACTTGCCTGGTCAAAAAACATTTAGGGGAAGAAATGTCAAAGAGCCAGTTCCAAGCCTAGGTGTTAAGTGCCGCAAGGATTTCTACTAATTCTCTTTGTAGCTCTGCCACTTTTATAAGAAAAACTGTGCAGCCAACCTGACTGATGAACCAGGGATCGCTGAACCTACAGCTTAACACAGAGCAAGCCAGCCAAACCTCATCTTCAATATCAACCTTAGATCTCTGAAAATAAATGATTAATTTGGGGTTGTTTGTTCATCAGCCTCATTGTGTGTGGCAATAACGAATAACGAACTGACACTGAAATTGGTACTGGAAGTGGGATACACATAAAATATATATCATTAGATTTGGGACAGAGCAATGGATGAAGGTTGAGAAAATGGGAAGAAAGATAATATATTTAGAAAAATAATAACATTGTGTAGAGGTAAAATATTTACTAAAACTTTTGCCTGTTCTAACTAGGAAAAAAAAAATTGTATCTCACAAACTTGTGGGCTTGGACAGGATGGTTTCTAGGCAATATGGGAAAAATGTGAGCTCATCTCTTTTAGATGTATATAATGTATTTCTATAAAAATATACATAAAGAAATAGATATACAGAAAGAGATCAGAAAATAATTAACAAGTTTGTAAGCAGAATGTTATAAATCCAGAAATTGCTGGCTTGGGAAATTAAATTACTCCTCATCTTTAGTTTCTATAGCCAGGAAAAGATTCTCAGATAAAGATACAAGATGAGAACAAAGATGAAATCAATATTAGTATACAGCCTTGGGGCATAGAACAAACCAGGGTTCAGCCCTCACACCATTTATTAAGATCTCTGAAAGAATTAAGGTAGTTTCCAGTAGATTTCTTCCAAATATAGAAAGAGATCTAAAGAAGGGCTTTCTAAATAAAATAACCTGCTTTGATTTAACTATATATGATATAGAAAATTCTAACATTGTAACAGTTTTATACAAACCAGGCAAGTTTAATTTTAAACATATTCATCTTGAATTATATAAAACAACCAGATTTTATATTTTAGAAAGTTAACATTTTATTTTGGTAGAATATTTTGTTTTTCGACTCTCAGAAGCAACTTTTATCATGAAAATAAAGTATTTCCTATATAAGAATATAATCCTATTACAAAAGTTTATTGGCATAATCCCATAGAAGCCTCATATGTCCAAGATTAAGAGTAGAGAGAGAAGCATGCATCAGAGAAAATTGTAGGTATGGGTTTTGGCCCATGAAGTGTTCTAAAAAATATATATAGAAGGTCCACAATATTTTGAGAGATTTGATTGGCAAAAAGCAATGAAAGCCAGGACTAAGATGGACTGGGCCTGCTGAAAATATAAGACCTTCCAACTGTCTCCCAAAAAGAAGCAGTCTAAGGGGATTACTCAGCTTCTATAAAGAACATTTTAGACAAAGTTCTCTGCGAAAATGGACAAGAGGGATGATTGGGGAAAAGGGACATCTAAACTAGTAGACAATGCAGGACAATAAAAAACTGGGGAACACTCCCTGGAAGCAGAATTGGGAATTTTACCAAGGACCATTGTCTAATCCTAGAGAAGGGAGACTTAGTAATATTTTCCAAATGGAACTTCAAAATTACTGTCTACCAAGGCGTGCTAGGTGCCTGTACTCCATTCTACTCTCTTTGGCTTTCCAAATGGAAGTGCTTTTTGCTATTATTCTTTCTCTGTTCTAGATGTGTATTATTTTTGGGTGAAATAACTTGCCATTTTAGTTTATAGGTTTCCAAATCAAAAAGAGCCTCATCTGGACTAACATTGATTACACGATCTTGAACCTTGAGCTTAATGTCATATGACATGAGACTTTTAAAGATTCTGGGTTGAGGGTGTTTGTTTCGGTTTAGTTTTGGTTTAGTTTTGCATGGGGTGGTCTTGTAAATTAGTAATTATGGTCAAGAGTATAGATTAGAGTAGATTGAAATGTTGTCCCCAGTTTCCATCCTTTCTGCATCTGCATCCTTGTCATGATCTCATCCAGAGCATAAAGTTTATTCCTATGTCTCGATTTTGACTTTAGCCTTGTGTCTTGCATTGTCCGATTGCATGTGGACAGAAGTGGTAGTGTGCCAGTTCTTAGCCTAGACCTTAAGTGGCATTATTATTTTTCTACTTGCCCTCTGTTTATCTGCGCCTTCTCCATAAAGAACGTTTCCCTGATGACCATTCAGCCAAAATGGACTGAGTGAACCATGCCCAATCAGACCCACAGCTTGAAGCAGAGGCACCTATTTAGGTCCAATCTAGATTGATTGACCCCTAGCTGATCTTCAGATTTGTGAGAAGAGACTACTGTTGTTTTAAACCACTCAGTTTTGGAGCAGTTTGGTTTGCTAAACAGAGTTACTGTGGCAATATGTAACTGGTAGATAATGTATCAATATTCACAAAAGAGAAGGAGAAAAGTGTAGCATCAGAAGGAAAGTATAGATCTGCTAGTTCAGCCACCCACTTGGTAAACTAAACTGCCCATTTTAGTCACCCTTATCCTAATCCATTCTAACCCTACTAAACCTCTTTTCATATTCAGATGACTGCAGTTAGCTATGTTAGGTGCTACAGAGGTCTAGAATAAAGGAGACCAACAATGTCTCCCACATAAGAAGACACTGCTTATCTTCCAGAAAGTATTCTCAATGAATGGCAATGACAGATTTTTTAAATTGCTATTTGAAAGTTATTTTGTTTTTTGTTTTTTTTTTTTTTTGAGGCGGGGTCTCGCTCTTTC
>NW_016805294.1:60115-61401 GCF_001698545.2 Rhinopithecus bieti | reverse complement strand
TTTTTTTTTTGAGGCGGAGTCTCGCTCTGTCGCCCGGACTGGAGTGCAGTGGCCGGATCTCAGCTCACTGCAAGCTCCGCCTCTCGGGTTTACGCCATTCTCCTGCCTCAGCCTCCCGAGTAGCTGGGACTACAGGCGCCCGCTACCTCGCCCGGCTAGTTTTTTGTATTTTTTTAGTAGAGACGGGGTTTCACCATGTTAGCCAGGATGGTCTCGATCTCCTGACCTTGTGATCCGCCCGTCTCGGCCTCCCAAAGTGCTGGGATTACAGGCTCGAGCCACCGTGCCCGGCCTGAAAGTTATTTTAAAATGAGGCATTACATGGCTAGAATGTATTTATTGTGGCCACACTGTGAGTATATCTTCTGTTTGGCCATCAGCTCTGCTGTCCCTCCTTTCCCACCTTGCTCTCTGTCCCCGGGAGACTGAACTATAGACCTGTAATGGACTAGTCCATGGGATTGCTAACTCTGGCTGCTGATGGTGCTCTGCCGATAAGGAGCCCAGCAAGAGATCAGAGATGGATTAGAGATGGATAAGAAACTGATATCAGGGTATTTATTCTCTTGCATCTCCTGGATTCTTCTCTTTAGTGTCACCATCGGACAGTTATTTCTCTAAATGAATCACTGCTTCTCTCTAGATAAGATTCCTCATAGACCTTTTCCTGCTGGGTTAAGGTAAGGGCCACCTCTACCCAGGTCCTGGGTGGTAAAATCTCCACTATTAGCCCCAGGGGACCACCCTTTCAATTGTGATGTTCCCACATCTTTCCCTTTATGGTCATCCCAATTTATTTTGTTGGAATCTTGACGGAGACACAAATAATCAGATCCACAGAATATAAATTATGGCTATTTAATCTGAAATAACCAGAACATGATAAAATACAAAGAAAACACATTTTTAAAAATTGTGACTACTAAGCATTTACATACATACTGACAGGACATAACTATTAATTAGATACACTCACTGTCTCAACTTCTAATTTATGATACATAAAACTCAAATATACTCTAACATTAATGACAGTTTTATAAAAATCGGGCATATTTCCAACACTATGTTGAATAGGAGTGGTGAGAGAGGGCATCCCTGTCTTGTGCCAGTTTTCAAAGGGAATTTTTCCAGTTTTTGCCCATTCAGTATGATATTAGCTGTGGGTTTGTCATAAATGGCTCTTATTATTTTGAGATACGTTCCATCAATACCGAATTTATTGAGCGTTTTTAGCATGAAGGGCTGTTGAATTTTGTCAAAAGCCTTTTCTGCATCTATTGAGA
>NW_016805294.1:51978-57603 GCF_001698545.2 Rhinopithecus bieti | reverse complement strand
TATTTGTTTGAGTTCTTTGTAGATTCTGGATATTAGCCCTTTGTCAGATGAGTAGGTTGCAAAAATTTTCTCCCATTCTGTAGGTTGCCTGTTCACTCTGATGGTAGTTTCTTTTGCTGTGCAAAAGCTCTTTAGTTTAATTAGATCCCATTTGTCAATTTTTGCTTTTGCTGCCGTTGCTTTTGGTGTTTTAGATATGAAGTCCTTGCCCATGCCTATGTCCTGAATGGTACTACCTAGATTTTCTTCTAGGGTTTTTATGGTATTAGGTGTAACGTTTAAGTCTCTAATCCATCTTGAATTAATCTTGTTGAATAAATTATGGTCTCTCACACACACACCCATACACACATACACACATGAAAGCATGGTAGTTATATTTTCACAAGACATAAGTTATTCTGTTTTTCCCATTGAAATATTTGGTTAAATTTATTTGAGAGGCATGAACAAGAGTTTAGCTCTATAACTGGGCATAATATGTTTGGAGGCAAGTAAGACACTGATTTCAGTAAGCTAAGGCAGAAGGGAATGGTAACAGTGAAACACCAGAAAGCACAGGACGGGGGAAGATGAGCTGGATTTTATTCCCTTTCCTGTAGACCCTCACAGAGTCTGACTTAGAGAGCACACTATTCCAACCAGACCTCATACTGGACAAAATATGACCCTTGTATCTCGAGATCACATCTTTATCCTGGAAAAGAGATTTATATTCAGATCATTGAAAGTAAGGCCCATGCTGTAATAAAAAATACCCCAAGATCCTAAAGTATGCATTAAAGATGACACAGGAATGTTTTAAAAATCATGCAGAAGTTTGCTCAGTCACCAAGTAAACCTACCAGTTTAGCTTAGACATGAGAGTGTAATTCAGAATAATTCCATTTTCCCAAGGACACAGGTTCCAAGCCACATAGTCACCTCTGACTCTTTCTTTGTCGTCATTTATGTACAATCAGTCATCAATAACTAACGTTTTTAGCAGCCTAAATGTATCATCGAAGTGCCCCTTCCTTTCCATTTCCATGGTAGTGACTATGAAATGACCACTATTCAGCTTTTTGACCAAGTACCTGGGTAGTTGGAAATAAACTCCTAAATTAATCCTATAATCCTAGTATTTCCTCTGTCTACCCCTACATCATTATTAGATTAATTATTAATAAATCCCAGCTTTCAACCTGTCACAACCATGCTCTAAATGTTTAAGAATGTCAAAAGTAAAACTCAATCATTTTACTAAGAACTCAAATCCAGTACAACTTTAAACTCTAATGGAATCATGCATACAAATAATATCATTACAGTCACTAAAATTTAGATCTACTTAACAGTTTTATGAATTGTGTTTATATACCTAGTCTCATTATATTCTCTAAACAATCTTGTAGAAAGGTGATATTTACTATGAATATAATTATTACCATGTTTAATAATGCTGGCTTGAGAAAAGGAATGTAACAGAGACAAGAAGAGAGCAGAGACAAGCTTTGCAAAGTAGCCTGAGGTCTAAGGCAGGGCTGGTCTGTGTGGACAAAGGAGCCAACTTCTTGACATCTTGGAAAATCAAGGGAAGCAAGTGTGTGCATTTCTTGGGACAAGTTGGCCCTTCAGAGAAAAGTGCCTTTGCTACCAGGGACAATTAAATCTACCAGAAAGAAGTTGGCACTGTAAGGTTTTAATGTTTATAGTTTGTTGCTCTGGTACATGGTAGAAGATATGAATTACAACAAGAGAAATGGGAATTAGAGAGAGGAAGTACAAAAGTAACTTTCTAGCCTAAGAACTTGTTTCTACTCTTCTGAACTTTCACCAGCCCTGTCTCCTGTAACTCCTGGAGAAAAAAGACGCCTTACCATTTATATTGAGCCCATAGCTGACCCCTCCAAATGTCTTGCTGCTTTAAGTCTTTTTGTCTTTGTTATTATGTTACATAAAGGATTATGGTTAGTCTTAGATTATAGTCTTACTCTGGATTCCTAGAAAAGGATACTCATAAATAGAAATAAGAACTAGCCAAAAAATATGAATAATAGGTATAGGGGAAAGTTTGTCTTTTTGTTTTCCTTATATTTCATTTGCCTTTTTCTATATGTCTGCTCCATTATCCTCTTGCTGATACCCACTGATAATTCCTCCTCCACAGTCCATGGTGCAAATCTAAATAATTGATTTCATTATCAGCATTAATCATTGGCAGAACACTTCATGCAAAGCCTCTGTTTGAATTGCTCACTAGACTGCAGATGGCCTATCTTTGTATCAAGTGCCCACCCTTAGTCTGATAAGTAAACCTAACCAAGAGTTTTGGGTGAAATAATTATAGCTAGAATGGGAAGATGAATATGGCAACCATCATGCATGACATGTTCAGTAAGTGTTCTCTCCTATCATGTTTCTATTCTTCTTTCTTCTGACCTGTACTTAACCAATCCTTCAAAGAACAGCTCTTATATTTAATTCCTTCCAAACTTCTCCAACTAGCCCAGGTCACAGCATGGTGCAGTGGCAATAACATGAGGTTTAACATTACACAGATCTCACAATTACCACAAATTCATACCTTAAGTAGGTACTTCTCAAACTTCAATGTGCACAAGAATCACATAGATAACTGATTGGAACACACATTTCTGTGCATCAGTCCCAGAGATCTGATTCAACAGGTCTGGGGTAGACCTTAAATTTGCATTTCTGACAACCTCTCAGGTGATTTTCACGCTGCCTGTCCATGAAGCACACTTTGAGTACAACTTCCTAGCTACATGGGTTTGGGCATGTTATTTTAGTCTCTATCTCTAAAATAGGAAGCCTTGCAGTATCTATTTCACTGGACTGTCATGCAATTTATAAAGATCAAAATATATTCCATATTTGGTATACACTGGCAATAAAAATTAATTGGTTCTCCTTCCCATTCTCTGATCTTTCTTACTTATTCAATCAGCACTAATAATTCAGTACCTCTTATATGATACTTCCTTAAAATGTATTTAAGACCAACATAAACTTGTGTGGTGGTATGTTACAACTCTCCAATTAGATTCCAAGCCACACAGGAGTGGTAGCATAGCCCCTACAATATCTTGCATACAGTAAGCACTTCTATTGCTTTATGAAGAAACAGTGAGGTACCAGGGTTAATTGCTTAGGCATGGTGCCCAATACCTCAGTTTGAATCACAGCTCTGCAACTTAGAATCTATGTGGCCTTACACAAATTATTTAGCCTCTTTCTTTCTCAGTTACTTCTTCTGTGTGATGGTTAATATTGAGAGTCAATATTGAAGGATATTGTCAATATTGAAGGTTTGAAGGATGCAAAATATTGTTGCTGGGTGTATCTGTGAGGGTGTTTTCAAAGGAGATTAACATTTGAGTCAGTGGACTGGGAGAGGTAGACCTCCCCTCCATCTGGGTAGGCACAATCTAATCAGGTGCCAGCATGGCTAGAATAAAACAGGCAGAATAAGATGGAAGGAGTGAACTTGCTGAGTCTTCTGACCTTCATCTTTCTCCCATGCTGGATGCTTCCTGCCCTCCAACATCAGACTCCGAGTTCTTCAGTTTTTGGACTCTTGGACTAACACCAATAGTTTGACAGGTGCTCTCAGGCCTTTGGCCACAGAATGAAGACTGCACTGTCAGCTTTCCTACTTTTGAGGTTTTGGGACTCGGATTGATCCACTACTGGTTTCCTTGCCCCTCAACTTGCAGATAGCCTATCATGGGACTTCATCTTGTGATCCTGTGAGTCAATTCTCCTTAAAAAACTTCCTTTCATATATACATATATCCTATTATTGATAGTTCTGTTCCTCTAGAGAACCCTAACGAAAACGCCCTGCACAATGGGGATAATAATATTAGCCTCCTCCTAGGGTTGTTGTATGAAATAAGATCCTACAGAGTAAGAACTACATAAGTGTTAGTTACTGTTACTAAATTCATTTTGTAATGTCTCCCAGTGAAAAGATTGAACATTTAAAAAGAGAACGGAAACTGAATGTTAAGATAGTATAAAATGCTTTACTAAAATACAATTATTTTTATTGTCAAGTATTACAAAGTAAAGTTCAGTGTTCAATTAATTGTGGGTTCTTTGTTCACAAATAACTTATATGCTAACTATGGCCACACATTTAAATACAGTTATAAATACTTACACCTCTTTCAAATTTACATTAGCTGCAAGTATCAAAGATGATCTCATTATCCTTCCTTCACCTATGGTACACAACTATTTTGTTAAACAGCTTTTCTGAACAAATGCTTTCTACAAATTATAGAAAGTGTCTTGGGGTATGATCAAGAAAGAAAACTGTGTGTAAAGTTGTGAACAACTGAGTCACCTACTGTGCCAATATAATGAATGGAGCATTAAAATATACCCACTAACATAACATTCCCTTCATTGCTTTATAGCCACTTGCTTATCTCTCCTCCCTGCTAGCATCTAACTTACTTGATCATGAGCATTTTATGTTTTCTGTAATCCAGGAAGACTATGCATATCACTGTAGAAAGAGCATAATTTTTAGAGTCCAATTCTGGATTTCAGTGAGCTCACCTTCAAACCAGTTATGCAAACTTGGAAAGTTCATTGTTTTCTCTGAGTCACAGCTTTCAAAAAGTGAAAATAAAACAAAACTTATGGGTAATGACCATTAAGTATCATAGTAAAGATGATATTTTATTATGTATCTAAAAGTACTTGTATCAAACCAGATAATTAATAGTAGTTAACTATTAGCTAATCTTTCTTGTATTCTAGGCATTTACCTTGGTGAGTAATACAATGTAGACACTTGAAAATGTTTCTTGAAATAACAATTGTATAAATTAAGAAAGTTGGTAGTGTTTCATTCTCAATGTTGACTAATTCCAGCGTACAAATCAGCATATTCAATAACACTAAACCACAAAGTCAGTCACAGCTCTCCTCACATCTTCCTAGAAAATCATGACAATTGCAGGTCACATCATAGTTCAGCATTTCTTGAAAATTTGGAAGATTTGACCATATGGTACCCATATTCCTAAAATGTATCAGTTAGTCACAAGTGAGTACCAGATGACCAGAAGGTTCTCACCACTTCGTGAAATCCTGTCCATTTTACTTGTGTCTACATTTACAGATTCTAACAGTCAGGGTCTAACCAGAACTACAGAAGCCAATACTGTAGCATAGACAACTAGTTATACAGGTGATACAGAAAATGTGAGACTCATAAGGGATTCTCACATTCACAATAACATAAACCAGAGATTGACACAGCAAGAAGATACTACTAATACTTGGCTAGAGAGAAAAAGGAGGAGCTACTATTATAGGAGCCCATGGCCATGGTTACATGAAGGGTACACTGGAACACATAGAGATGAAGCCATTGCTGGAGAAACAGCCAGACAGAGCGAATAAGAAGGGGTGGGGACATATGGTACATCTAGTTCTAGATCCTTGAGGAATTGCCATACTGTTTTCCATAATGGTTGAACTAGTTTATAATCCCACCAACAGTGTAAAAGTGTTCCTATTTCTCCACATCCTCTCCAGCACCTGTTGTTTCCTGACTTTTTAATGATTGCCATTCTAACTGGTGTGAGATGGTATCTCATTTNC
>NW_016805294.1:21391-51086 GCF_001698545.2 Rhinopithecus bieti | reverse complement strand
AATGAGATACCATCTCACACCAGTTAGAATGGCAATCATTAAAAAATCAGGAAACAACAGGTGCTGGAGAGGATGTGGAGAAATAGGAACACTTTTACACTGTTGGTGGGACTGTAAACTAGTTCAAGCATTGTAGAAAACAGTGTGGCAATTCCTCAAGGATCTAGAACTAGAAACACCATTTGACCCAGCCATCCCATTACTGGGTATATACCCAAAGGATTATAAATCATGCAGCTATAAAGACACATGCACACGTATGTTTATTGCAGCACTATCACAATAGCAAAGACTTGGAATCAACCCAAATGTCCATCAGTGACAGACTGGATTAAGAAAATGTGGCACATATACACCATGGAATACTATGCAGCCATAATAAAGGATGAGTTCGTGTCCTTTGTAGGGACATGAATGCAGCTGGAAAGCATCATTCTCAGCAAACTATCGCAAGAACAGAAAACCAAACACCGCATGTTCTCACTTTTAGGTGGGAATTGAACAATGAGATCACTTGGACACAGGAAGGGGAACATCACACAATGGGGCCTGTGGTGCGGAGGGGGGAGAGGGGAGGGATAGCATTGGGAGATATAGCTAATGTAAATGATAAGTTAATGGGTGCAGCACACCAACATGGCACAAGTATACATATGTAACAAACCTGCACGTTGTGCACATGTACCCTAGAACTTAAAGTATAATAATAATAAAATGTCATTGCTTTTAATTACAAAAACCATAATTACTTTTGCACTAACTTAACAGACACTAAGAGACGCAAAGGGTTTCAAGAGAACACATATTTTTGGAGAACACATGGAGAAGATTTAGGGATGAAAAGACTCCATGTTGGGTTTGTGATATAGATAAAATAATAATAATAACAGTAATACCAGTATTAGTAACCTCAAAAATTAAATACATGATACATTTACTTTTCTCCTCTTTTAATTTATTATTTAAATTACTACCCCCAGATTAGCAGGCCAGCAGGTACTAGAGTACCTGGCTTTTCTAAATCCAGCAGTAAGTAAAATTCAATTCATATGAAGGCTTAATTTAAGATCTTTTCATATTTGATTTTTCTGTTGCATTGCACATTTCTGATCACTCTGTTTTCTTTGTGTCACTCTATCCTCTCTGTCTCTCTCTCTTTCTCTCTCTCTCTTTTTTTTTTTTTTTTTTTTTTTTGGACACTACTAGTTTTTGGTTCTGCTCCATCTTGAGCATGCTTGTCAAAATCCCTGCAGTATCCTCTCTCATTTGCTGGTTAAAAGCACAGGCTCTGCAGCCAGACTGCCTAGGGATAAATTCTGACTCTTCAACTGACTAGCTCTGTAACCTTTGACTGTTTTCAAAATCTTCTTTTAATAGACATTATGATACAGAATATACATTAAGTTTGAAAAGTTTGATTTTGATATCCAATCTAAACAAGAATCTGCATGATTACTAAACCAATACAAACTCGTTCCTATTTGGTTAGCTTTAGCTTACAAAGTGTGTGCTCAATGACTAATTAGGATGCTTTTGGCTCCATGTAACAAATCCTCTTTGGATCGACTTATAGAGAAAGGGCATTTGTGTGTTTGTAAATGAGCAGGCAACAGTGTGCTTCAGGGTGGGTCCCAGGTTTTTCTGCTGGCTTAGTGAGGTCATTAAGACAGGCTCTTTGCATCTACTTGGTTCCCTACACTCAGGCTTCAGTCTTAGATGGTTCCCCTCATGGTGGCAGGTTTGCTGCCAGTGGCAGTCTGGGCTTTATGGCTGTGCATGTGGCTTTGGTAGGAAATATCAGAAAATGGTCAGAAGAGATCAAGAAGTAGAGAGAGAAAAGATATGGAATTATTGAGAAGGAGTTCCTTTTCCAGAACACCCAGCAAATCTCTCTTGCTCTCTCATTGACCCACATTGTCTTAATGTTCCTTGTCCCTAACAAGGGATGACAGTAACAAAATCAATCAGCCAAATCTGTTTGGGGAGAAGGAATGAGACATAGGAAAATATACGGTGCCAAACTTCTTCATTTGTAATGCTAAAATCTTCGCAGGAAACTAGAGTCTTTGTTACATAAAATATATTTTGTTGTCATGGGGATTACCTCATAATTACATGGTTCATGTTATGTGCTGAAAACTTCTTGGCAGCTATGTAGCAGACAGTCTCATTTAAATTATCATTTTGATGTGACCTGTGATTAGATTGTTTTAATTTCTGGATTGTAGGGGAGATAGAAAAAACTATCAATTGCCTATTTACAGGTGACCAATAAAATGGAGGCCAACTTAAAACAAAATTCTATAAGTAACTAATACACAATTCACCTTTTCCATACACATCAACTGGAAGAAATACTTTATATAATCATTTACACTAAAAGGCAAGTAAAATTAGAATAAAGTAAATACCCAACTGAATTCTACGAGGTAATCCCAGCTACTCAGGTGGCTGAGGCAGGAGGATCGCTTGAACCCGGGAGGCAGAGATTGCAGTGAGCTGAGATTGTGCCATTGCACTCCAGCCTGGGCAACAAGAGCAAGACTCTGTCTCAAAAAAATAAAAAATAAAAAAATAAAAAAATAAACAAGAGGATGGGTGGCTGGTAAGATGGCCAAACAGGAACAGCTCCAGTCTGCAGCTCCCAGGGAGATCAACACAGAAGGTGGGTGATTTCCGTATTTCCAACTGAGGTAACTGGAGGTACCTGGTTCATCTCACTGGGACTGGTTAGACAGTGGGTGCAGGCCACAGAAGGCAAGTGGAAGCAGGGTGGGGTTTCACCTCAGCTGGGAAATCCAAGAGGTCGGGAAACTCCCACCCCTAGCCAAGGGAAGCCCTGAGGGACCCTGCCTTCAGGAACAGTGCACTCCAGTGCAGATACTGTGCTTTCTCACAGTCTTCACAACCCACAAACCAGGAGATTCCCTTAGGTGCTATACCACCAGGGCCCTAGGTTTCAGGCACAAAACTGGATGGCCGTTTGGGCGGACACCAAGCTAGCTGTGGTCCGGAACACCAGTGAGACAGAACCATTCATGCCCCTGGAAAGGGGGCTGAAGCCAAGGAGCCAAGTGGTCTAGCTGAGTGGATTCTGCCCCATAGAGCCCAGCAAGCTAAGATCCACTGGCTTAAAATTCTTGCTGCCAGCACAGCAGTCTGAAGTCAACCTGGGACACTTGAGCTTGGTGGGGAGAGGGGCATCTGCCACTACTGAGGCTTGAGTAGGCTTATAGAAAAACCTCCCATCTCCCTGGGACAGAGCACCTAGCAGATGGGGTGGCTGTGGATGCAGCTTCAGTAGACCTAAATGTTTCTGCCTGCAGGCTCTGAAGAGAGCAGCAGATCTCCCAGCACAGCACTCGAGCTCTGCTAAGGGACACACTGCCTCCTCAAGTGGGTCCCTGATCCCCGTGCCTCCCCGCAGGGCTTAAGAGACACCTCATACAGGAGAGCTCTGGCTGGATTTCTGGTGGGTGCCCCTCTGGGATGAAGCTTCCAGAAGAAGGAGCAGGCAGCAATCTTTGCTATTCTGCAGCCTTTGCTGATGATACCCAGGCAAACAGGGTCTGGAGAGGAACTCTAGCAAACTCCAGCAAACCTGCAGAAAAGGGGCCTGACTGTCAGAAGGAAAACTAACTAACAGAAAGCAGTAACATCAACATCAACAAAAAGGACACCCACACAAAAACCTTTTCAAAGGTCCTCAGCATCAAAATCCAACGATAGATAAATCCGCAAAGATGAGGAGAAAAGAAGGCTGAAAATTCCAAAAACCAGAATGCCTCTTCTCCAGTGGATCACAACTCCTTGCCAGCAAGGGAACAAAACTGGATGGAGAATGAGTTTGACAAATTGACAGAAGTAGGCTTCAGAAGGTGAGTAATAACAAACTCCTCTGAACTAAAGGAGCAGGTTCTAATCCAATGCAAGGAAGCTAAGAACCTCGATAAAATGTTACAGGAAGAGCTAACTAGAATAATCAGTTGAGAGAAGAACACAAATGACCTAATGGAGCTGAAAAACACAGCACGAGAACATTGTGAAGCATACACAAGTATCAATAGCTGAATCGATTAAGCTGAAGAAAGGATATCAGAGATTGAAGATCAAGTTAAAGAAATAATGTGTGAAGACAAGATTAGAGAAAAAACAATGAAAAGGAATGAACAAAACCTCCAAGAAATACAGAACTATGTGAAAAGACCAAATCTACATCTGATAGGCGTACCTGAAAATAACGGGGAGAATGGGACTAAGTTGGAAAACACTCTTCAGGATATTATCCAGGAGAACTTACCCAACCTAGCAAGACAGGCCAACATTCAAATTCAGGAAATATAGAGAAAACACCACAAAGATTCTTCTCGAGAAGAGCAACCCCACAACACATAACTCTCAGATTCACCAAGGTTGAAATGAAGGAAAAAATGTTAAGGGCAGCCAGAGAGAAAGGTCAAGTTAGTTACCCACAAAGGGAAGCGCATCAGACTAACAGTGGATCTCTCTGCAGAAACCCTACAAGCCAGAAGACAGTGGGGGACAATATTCAACATTCTTAAAGAAAAAAATTTTCAACCCAGAATTTCATATCCAGCCAAACTAAGCTTCATAATTGTGGAAGGAGAAATAAAATCCTTTAAAGGCAAGCAAGTGCTGAGAGATTTTGTCACCACCAGCCCTGCCTTGTTCCTGAAGAAAGCACTAAACATGGAAAGGAAAAACCTGTACAATCCACTGCAAAGACATACCAAATTGTAAAGACCATTGACACTATGAAGAAACTGCATCAACTAATAGGCAAAATCACCAACTAGCATCATAAAGACAGGATCAACTCCACACATAACAATATTAATATTAAATGTAAATGGGCTAAGTACCACAATTAAAAGACACAGCCTGGCAAATTGGATAAAGGGTCAAGACCCATCAGTGTGCTGTATTCAGGAGACTCCTCTTATGTGCAAAGACACATATAGGCTTAAAATAAAGGGATAGAGCAATATTTACCAAGCAAATGGAAAGCAAAACAAAGCAGGGCTTGCAATCCTAGTCTCTGATAAAACAGACTTTAAACCAACAAAGATCAGAAAAGACAAAAAGGGCAATACATAATGGTAAAGGGATCAATGCAACAAGAAGAGCTAACTAGCCTAAATATATATGCACCCAATACAGAAGCACCCAGATACATAAAACAAGTTCTTATAGACCTACAAAGAGACTTAGATTCCCACACAATAATAGTGGGAGATTTTACACCCCACTGTCAATATTAGACAGATCAACGAGAAACAAAAGTAACAAGGATATTCAGGACTTGAACTCAGCTCTAGACCAAGCAGACCTAATAGACACCTACAGAACTCTCCACCAAAAATTAGAATAATACATGTTCTTCTCAGCACCACATTGCACTTATTTTAAAATTGACCACATGATTGGAAGTAAAACACTCCTCAGCAAATGCAAAGAACAGAAATCATAACAAACACTCTCTCAGACCACAGTGCAATCAAATTAGAACTCAGGATTAAGAAACTCATTCAAAAGCACACAACTACATGGAAACTGAACAATCTGCTCTTGAATGACTACTGGGTAAATAATGAACTTAAGGCAGAAATAAATAAGTTCTTTGAAACCAATGAGAGCAAAGACAAAACATACCAGAATCTCTGGGACACAGCTAAAGCAATGTTTAGAGGGAAATTTTAGCACTAAATGCCCACAGTAGCAAGTGGGAAAGAACTAAAATTAATACCCTAATATCACAATTAAAAGAACTAGAGAAGCAAGAGCAAACAAATTCAAAAGCTAGAAGAAGAAAAGAAATAAGATCAGAACAGAAATGAAGGCAATAGAGACACAAAAAACCCTTCGAAAAAAAAAAAAAAATCAATGAATCCAGGAGCTCGTTTTTTGAAAAGATTAACAAAATAGACCACTAGCCAGAATAATAAAGAAGAAAAGAGAGAGGAATCAAATAGACACAATAAAAAATGACAAAGGGGATATCACCACTGATCCCACAGAAAAGGAAACTACTATCAGAGAATGCTATAAACACCTCTATGCAAATAAACTAGAAAATCTAGAAGTAATGGATAAATTCCTGGACACATACACCCTTCTAAGACTAAACCAGAAAGAAGTCAAATCCCTGAATAGACCAATAAAAAGTTCTGAAATTGAGCCAGTAATTAATAGCCTACCAATCAAAGTCATCTCAAGACCAGAAGGATTCACAGTCGAATTCTAACAGAGGTAAAAGGAGGAGCTGATACCATTCCTTCTGAAACTATTTCAAACAATAGAAAAAGGGGGACTCCTCCCTAACTCATTTAATGAGGTCAGCCTCATTGTGATACCAAAACCTGGCAGAAAAACAACAAAAGAGTAAATTTCAGGCCAATACCCCTGATGAACCCGGATGTGAAATCCTCAGTAAACCACTGGCAAACCAAATCCAGCAGCACTTCAAAAAACTTATCTACCACGATAAAGTCAGCCTCATCCCTGGGATGCAAGGTTGGTTCAACATATGCAAATCAATAAGTGTAATCTGTCACATAGATAGAACCAATGAAATAAAGAACATGATTTTCTCAACAGATACACAAAAGGCCTTCGATAAAATTCAACACACCTTCATAATAAAAACTATAAATAAACTAGGTATTGATGAAAGGTATCACAAAATGATAAGAGCTATTTATGACAAATCCATAGCCAATATCACACTGAATGTGCAAAAGCTGGAAGCATTCTTTTGAAAACCAGCACAAGAAAGGATGTCCTCTCTCACCACTCCTATTCAACATAGCATTGGAAGTTCTGATCAGGGCAATCAGGCAAAATAAAGAAATAAAGCATGTTCTAATAGGAAGAGAGGAAGTAAAATTGTCTCACTTTGCAGATGACATGATTGTATACCTAGAAAACCCCATCATCTCAGCCCAAAATCTCCTTAAGCTGATAAGCAACTTCAGCAAAGTCTCAGGATGAAAAATCAATGTGCGAAAATCACAAGCATTCCTATACACTAATAATAGACAAACAGCCAAATCATGAGTGAACTCCCATTCACAATCACTACAAAGAGAATAAAATACCTAGGAATACAAATTACAAGGAATTTGAAGGACCTCTTCAAGGAGAACTACAAACCACAGCTCAAAGAAATAAGAGAGGATACAAACAAATGGAAGAACATTCCATGCTCATGGACAGGAAGAATCAATATCATGAAAATGGCCATACCACCCAAAGTAACTTATAGATTCAATGCTATCCCCATCAAACTACCATTGACTTTCTTCACAAAATTAGAAAAAACTACTTTAAATTTCATATGAAACCAAAGAAGTGCCTGTATAGTCAAGACAATCCTAAGCAAAAAGAACAAAGCTGGAGGCATCACACTACCTGACTTCAAACACTACTACAAAGTTAGTGTAATGAAAGCACCGTGGTACTGATATCAAAACAGATATATAGACCAATGGAACAGATCAGAGGCCTCAGAAATAACGTCACACATCTACAACTATCTGACCTTTGACAAACCTGACAAAAACAAGAAATGGGGAAAGGACTCCCTATTTAATAAATGGTGTTGAGAAAACTGGCTAGCTATATGCGGAAAACCGAAACTGTACCCCTTCCTTACACCTTATACAAAAATTTACTCAAGATGGATTAAAGACTTAAATATAAGACCTAAAACCATAAAAATCCTGAAAGAAAACCTAGGCAATACCATTCAGGACATAGGCATGGGCAAAGACTTCATGACTAAAACACCAAAAGCAATGGTAATACAAGCCAAAAGTGACAAATGGGATCTCATTAAACTAAAGAGCTTCTGCATATCTAAAGAAACTATCATCAGAGTGAAAAGGCAACCTACAGAATGGGAGGGAAATTTTGCAACCTATCCATCTGACAAAGGGATAATATCCCGAATCTACAAGGAACTTAAACAAATTTACAAGAAAAAACCCTATCAAAAAGTAGGCAAAGGATATGAACAGACATTTCTTAAAAGAAGACATTTATGCAGCCAACAAACATACGAAAGAAAGCTTGTCATCACTGGTCATTAGAGAAATGCAAATCAAAACCACAGTGAGATACTATCTCACGCCAAGTAGAATGGCAATCATTAAAAAGTTATGAAGCAACAGATACTAGAGACGATATGGAGAAATAGGAATGCTGTTACACTGTTGGTGGGAGTGCAAATTAGTTCAGCCTTTGTGGAAGGCAGTGTGGCGATTCCTCAAGGATCTAGAACCAGAAATACCATTAGATCCAGCAATCCCATTACTAGGTATATACACAAAAGATTATAAATCATTCTACCATAAAGCACATGCACACGTATGCTTATTGCAGCACTATTCACAATAGCAAAGACTTGGAACCAACCCAAATGCCCAACAATGATAGACTGGATAAAGAAAATGTGGAACATATACACCATGGAATACTATGCAGTCATAAAAAGGGAGGAGTTCATGTCCTTTGTAGGGACATGGATGAAGCTGGGAACCATCATTCTCAGCAAACTAACACAGGAACAGAGAACCAAACATTGCATATCATCACTCCTAAGTGGGGTTGAACAATGAGACCACAGGGACACAGGGAGGGGAATATCACACACCAGGGCCTGAGAGAGGATGTGGGGCTAGGGGCGGGGTAGCATTAGGAGAAATATCTAATGCAGATGATAGGTTAATAGGTGCAGCAAACTACCAAGCCACATGAATACCCATGTAACAAACCTGCACATTCTGCATATGTATCCCAGAACTTAAAGTATATTAAAAAAAAAAAAAAAAAACAAGAATACCTTAGTTTCATAGGAATTAACATTTCCAAATGAAATATAAATGGAATCTCTCAGAAGACCAGGAATATTATAAAGCCCTAGAGAAATTCTGTAGACATTTAAGTCTCCCAAAGATGATCGTGTCATGTTTCATAGACAACTTGGATTTATAAATTACTTTTATGGGTTAATGAAGTTGCCTACAATTTTTACAGAATTGGAATCACTTAACGTGAGAAATACAGAAAGCAGAACATGTTTTATTTTAGCAATCTGAGACAGACTTTCAAAAGTTAAAATTAAGTTTCATTGGACATTCTCATACCATTAGAAAACAAAATTGATCGAAGAACTACAAATTAGGAGTAATACTAAAAATGCTATTTTATTTTGAAGAAATTTCTAACCAAGTTAGGAAGAGACTGATGTTAACTATAGTTGTATTTAGTATCTACATCAATCACCTGGAAAGGAAGTAAACAATATGTTAATGAAATTTGCAGATAATACTGAATTGAAGGGTGTTGTTAGCATGCATTATGACAAGGTAGATAAATGATTTTGAAGGAGTATATGTAAGTAAAAATGACCTTATACTTGAAAAATCAGGCTAGTACAATTGGTATCAATAATTTTTAAAAATTCACTCAGTGGAAGCAAAAGCAAGGCATATATAACGGACAGAATGTACCTTTCATTTAAGGCAGATTTGACTTTATTAGAAATGTAATGGAGTCAAAAACGAAAACAGTTTGAGAACTGGACATGTTAAATATTCACTTTACAATGACAGGAAAACACTGTTTATATAATTCTGATGAGACAAATATTTGAATATTAAAAATAATTTGGTATTTACCAATGTACTCAAATATAGGAAAATTAGATTTAATATAACTGAGATGAGACGGGCAATAAAAATGATTAAACAGTTAGCCTGATGAACTTCTAAGAAAAAAATTAAAATAATTTATCTTGTTGTCTGCAAACCTAAGCAAAGGAAGCACAAGGAACCATATGTAATAATTTTCTTTGCTAAGGAATTGTACAGCAAAATTCAATTCATTCAAAGGAACAGAAGGCATTCCTTTGAATAATCCAGATTAAGATTATTTGGTAATTTTCATTAAAACAATAGTGACAATAATATTTCTGATGGAATACTAAATAAACAATTGTATACGATTATCTGCTATGTGATCATTTGTATATCCCAGGGGTCACGTGAGAAAAGAAAGTGATGAGAATCAGCTACAATAGCATGAACTGCTGAAGAGTCAAATAGTTGTTCAAAAGGTGTCTTGACTATACTATATGTTAGCAATGAGAGCAAATGGAGGTTCCCCCTAATTGGCTTTTAGATAAGGCTACAAAATCATTGTAGTTGGATTTGTCCTTCTGACTAAAGACCAAAGGAAATAATACCATTTTGTTTTCTATTTCTTCATTCTTCAAAACTTTTAGGCTTATTTTACTTAGTAATTGTCCCCAGAAGTAATATCTTTTTGGTGAAGCACTTATTTACTTATTGGTGTGCTTTTGTTTCATTTTGTTTTAGTGCTGGGAAAGTGAGACATCAGATGGTTTCAAACAAGTGTATACAATATTTATATAAACAAGAATTTTGTCATTCACACACTCAAAGACACATACGTAGACACACACATACTGTTTATTCCCCTTAACAGGGAGAATTAAATTTAACAACAATCAAAAAATGGGTTCTTCAACCCAGCAATCCTATTAATGGGTATAAATTTAAAAAATCATTCTACCAAAAAGACACATGTATTTGTATGTTCATAGCTATGCTATTTACACTAGTAAAGACATGAAATCATCCCAGGTGATAATCAATAGTAGATTGGATAAAGCAAATGTGGACATATACACCATGAAATACTATGCAGCCATAAAAAGAATGATATAATGTCTTGCAGCAACACGTATAGAGCTGGAGGCCATAATCCTAAGCAAATTAACACAGGAACAGAAAACCAAATACTACATGTTCTCACTAATAAGTGGGAACTAAGCACTGAGCACACATGGACATAAATATGAGAACAATAGATGCCGTGGCCTACTAGAGGGTGGGAGTGGGTGGGTTAAAACACTACCTATCAGTTACCATGCTCACTACTAGGGTAACAGGACCTGTGCTCCAAACTTCAGCATCATGCAATAGTACCATGTAACAAATCTGCACATGTATTCCCTGTATCTAAACTAAAGGTTGAAATTTAAAAAAGAAAATGAAAAAGAAAAAGGGTTCTTATCTAAATGTTGAGCAATGGGGCTTTGCCATTTTATGTCTGGGTCAAAAGTAGGGTGGGTGACCAGTAAAGGCAACAGTTCCAACAAGTCAATAAATGGAATATTTCTGTCACATTTATTCTTCATCATCCATTTCTAACACTGGCTGATTTGCTCATGAATTGTAGATGGATAGAGTTACACATAGTAACTCTAGAGTAAAATGAAACTGAAAGTTTGGCCAGCTGTTCAACACCATATAATTGTCTTATAAAGCAGTATTACTGTGTTTTAAAATATTTAGAAGGAAGAAAAGGAAACATTCCATTAAAAAACTATTTAGAGGGATCCAAAAAACTGCTGAGTTAGTTACCACATAACCTTTCGTATTTTTTTGTGTTTAGGGCTAAATTCAATGACTTGCAAGGTTTTCACAATTTGTGTCCTTCAAATCTTTATACTGTCATCTGCAGTCACTCTCAACAGAGACACACACGCAAACATGCAGATACACACACCATGATTTATCCAAACCAACAAAAACTTGATATTTTCCAAATATGTCATGCACATGTTTTCTCTATTTAGAATGCATTTCTTCTCTTCGTCTGTCCAGAAAATGATGATCCTTCAAGGTGCAGTTCAAATGCCATCTTTTATGCCAAGCCTCACAATATCTTTCCTCAGCCATCTCCCCTCTTCAGACAGAATCAGTCACTATTCCTTTGTGTCCCTACAGTGCTTATGTACAACATCACAATGATAACAACAGCAAGCACAACTACCACTATTCAATTATAAGCATCATTTATTAAATATCTAATATGCCAGGCACTGTGGTATTTTCTATACAGTCTTTCTCATCTTTACAATAACACCTGAACATATGTATTGTCCTCCCCATGAATAACTTAAGGTACAGAAAAATTGAAAAGTGTGTTAAAAATCATATGACAGTCAACATAATCCCATTTACTCTACTCACTGCAAGTCTTTACTCTTTTCATGTGGCCATTTTCCTTTTCTGTATGTCTCAATTCTTGCTCTGATAATTGTAGTCAGCACTTTTTTATTTATGAGAAGGCAGTATGTCATCTTCAGAAGACAGGCTCTGGGGCCATATTGTTTGGTTTAGAATTCTGGGTTCCAACTCATCAGTTGAGTGATCCTGAGTGATTTATTTAGCCCCTCTGTGCATGAGTATCTTCATCTATAAAGTGAAGATAAGACTCCTACCTCATGGGGTAGCTTTGAGGATTAAATGAGCTAATATATATAATAAGTATAATAGCATCTGCCTTGCTATAAGTGCTCCATATCTGTTAGTTATGATTATTGGCTTATGCATGTCTCTCTCCCATCTAGACTGTGAGCTCCTCAAAGGCAGGAATCATATATTTCATCTTTTCATCTCCTCCACCTAGAAGAGCATCTTGCAAATACTTGCAATGTATAATTACAAAAGTAGATTTATGCCAATGGTGAGTTAGTATATTGGGGGTGGCGCAGAAGGGCAGGGAGGGGAAGAGTTATGTATATGACACCAATATATGATTTCCATGAGTCACTTTTTCCTGACGGGGAAAAAAGAAAGAACCCATCAGCTGTGGTGGACTCCAGCAATCCATAATCGCACTCTTCCAGCTGGGAAGCTACGATATATGCTGCAGAACTAATTTCCCCTTGTAAAAGGGACTGAACGTATAGTGAAAGTCTCAAGCACTAAGAAGGCATGCTAAGGTGTCAGGAGTTGCTCACCAGCAACTACCACTGATCCCCTGCCCCGGTTAGCTTGGAGCCGCCAATTCTGCTTCTTCATGCTGTTCCCAGACCTGCAATGGAAAATTCCTATATGCAATGACAAAAAAAAAAAAAAAAAAAAAAAAAAAAAAAAAAAAAATCTCACCAGAAGGGATCTGCTCTAGTGATTAAGGTAAATGGGCACTATCATGTGCTCTGCTCTCTGGCTTGCTATCGTTCTGATCTTTTTTTGTTCTTCTATAATACCCGATTTCTGGCTACTGTCCGAAATTTCAAATTGCCTTTACCCTCAGTCCCCCAAAATTGCCCCATACTCTTAGTTCCTTCTGCCCTGTTATCTGCTCTCTTGCCTTGTGACTGAATCCGGAACACATGGACACAAGATATTCATCTTCGTCTTGTTTTATGCTTGATGGAATTTCCTAATCCTAACCCTATGTCCAGCCCAGCAAAACTGGTGACTGGCCTAGCTGTAAGGAAACAACATTGTACCTCTTCTCAAGTTATGGACCTTTTACACACAAATTCTTATAAAAGAAGGTGTGTTCAATAAGAGACAACAGTTCCAGGCATGGGAATCAGAGTGAGCCAGACCTGATCCATAGCCTCAACTCTATCATGCCCACCTCTGTGCCCTTGGGCAAGTTACTTATCTGTGTAAACCTCGGTTTCCTCATTTTGGATAAAGAGGCACATAATGATTCTTACCCTGTAGAAATGTTATTGATTATTTAGCTAACTAATGCATGAAGTCAGTTAGTAATTAATATTGTTATTATTAAAAATACATTCCAAATTACTGGTTCAGAGATTAATCATAGCTGAACATAAGACTCAAAACGTTAAGTCATCATATTATCAAAGTATTTTATTTTAGACCTGGAAATGACCTTAAATATCCAATCATTTTCTTTAAGATATGAGGAAATTGGGAACCAGACAGCAAGATTCAGAATTTTGTCACTAATAAAGTTCTCATTTCCATATCCCAAATGCAGATTTTTGTCCTAGAGTTAATAATCGCAATTTGAAGGGTTTCATTTAATTAATTCACATCTCCATCCACCCATCCATCCATCCATCCATCCACTCCTTCGAAAAATATTTATTGTAGAGTACCTGCTATGTTTCAATCTCCCTCCTGAGTCCTGGGAATTTGCAAAATAGTCATAGTCTCTATCTTCATGGTACTTTAATTCTACTTCCTTCTGCTGTTTTTTTTTTTTTTTTTTTTATGTCACCCTAAGTTTCCGCTTCTGTAATTAGAAAATGAATTAATGTCCCCTGCATATAAAAGTAGTCCTTTTAAAGAGATGTAAGCAGAAGCAGATTTTGAGGAAAGAAAGTTCTCATTGATAGAAGTGGATCTCATAAACTGTTTTTATCAAAATGTCTCTTAGAAGCCTTTAGGTAAACACATTCTTCATGTAAACTTAGGGAACCAACTTTTTTTTTTTTTAAAATCTGTTTATCATCTCTTGCTTTTGGATTTCTCACTCTCCCCTTAGTACAGTTAAGTATACACTAGAACGTTGAGCACATGTACACACCTGAAAAAATTGTGTATATTTTAATGGATTTTAAAAGACACAAGAGCAGTTGCTGTGTTTTATACCATTTTTGGAATCTTAGTACTTGATAGGTGCTCAATAAATGTATTGTTAATAACAATAAAATGTCAATGAATAATTAAAAACTCTTCTGGAAAATGGTTTATTAATGATATTGTTAACAGTTGAAACTGTCGGCTTTTTGCATATTACCTTTGCTTTTCTCTAAGCTAAGCGTTGCTTTTGGATTAGTTAGCAGGTGGGGTAAGTACGGCCTGATTGGCAGTTGATAGTAATCAATGAAATTAAAGGCAAGTTGTCCCTCTCATCATTTATATCTCAAAGTGCTCCATTTATGACAATGCTAAACTCACCCAGAGAACTTTTTGACATATTAAAACTCTAGCTATTTGGAAACTCAAAATATTCAAGGTAAAATAAATGAGAAGCTTCATGGAAAATTTAGCTATGTGGAAATCATTAAGAGAGAACTGCTGAAGTGTTGGAAAAAGTCAACCAGCCTGAATAGTTCCTGACCAGCCTGGCTTGATATGGTGCTGGGTGACCAGTGCTGCCCATAATGGAGACTCTGATCTAGAGTATAACACAACTACATTTGCAGTAGAATATTCCTAATATTGACATAGCACTTTATCCAATCCTCCCCATAATGCTGGGAAATCAAACACATTTCAAACTCGGTGAAATATTTCATCAGTATTAATGAGCAAACTAAACCTTGGAAAAGTTGAGTATAATTGTTTGACATTACTTAATCAATAGCCAGTAACGTTTAAGTGAAGACTCATTTTAAATCATGCTTTTTGACCAAAAGCCCAGTTCTGTTTTTATGAAATCACAAATGCATCAGTGCATGTGATGAATTCCTTCTCAGCATGGGATATGTTGCCTCCCAAAAATTGTTATAATTTAAACAGAAAGGGAAGCCTAACACAAAAAAAATGAGAGAATAAAAAGTGATTGTTATAAAACAAGTGTTATCTAGAGTAGTAAGATAACTCTTTATGGAAGATAGAGATCTTGAAATGAGTCTTCAGGCATAGAGAGAATTTCAACTAAATAAAGGGCAAAAGGAATGACACTCACCCTGAAGGTTCGGCAAGAGCAAATGCGTGTATATCTAGGGCTGCCATTCAGAGAATCCACAAGTTATCCATTAGATGGACTATGAAACCATACCCCCCACCCCACAAAAAAAAAGGACAAGTAAAAAGCAAGAGAATGTGCTTTTTCCTTTAGCTTTAAGAACTAACAATAACATTATTTTGATATTTTTGGACACAAAGTATTCAAGATTGTTTTAATGACTGATCTTAGACTCACTGAGCCTAGCATAACAAAAGCTAGTTTATTAGACAAAGAATTGAGAGTTCTTAAATGCTTTTTCTAGGTTTTCTCATTTCTCCCTGGGTATAATTCATTTATCAATGCCACAAACAAATAAAGAAACAAATAACTCACAGTTGTTCTTGGTTTTGCAAAGAAGAATCAATTTGTATACCAGCTGATCCTCTTAAAACACAGCAGAATATTTAGGCACCAAGTTTTCTTCCTGCCTTCATATCTTCTCAACTTCATCTTTCCAGAAAATCCATCAAATAGTTCAAACCAAAAATGTTGGCATTATTCTTGACTTTTGTTTTTTCCTTACAGTCCACATTCAATACCTCAATGGGTCCTGTTGTCCCCACCTTCAAAATATATGCAGGATCAGGCTACTTCTTGTCACCACCACTGCTACCACCTTAGCCCATTTAATCTGCATTAATTCAATAGTTTCTTAACCACTTTCCCTGCTCTGTCCGTTCCTCTTTACTCTGTTCTCAACAAAGGAGCCAAAGTCATTTTGTCTAAAGGGAAATTAGTTCATTTCACTCATAAACGAAAAACCCATTAGTAGCTTCCTATTTCATTCAGAGTGAAAGTCTAATTACTTACAATGACCAATAGCTTTCTACATGACCTGCCCCTCATTACCACTGCAACCTCATTTCTTACCACTTGCTCCCTCCATTGCCATAATTTCAATACGACTTTTTACCTGCTACAGAGTTATCTGGGTATCTTCTACCTGGAGTTCTCTTCCCTTGAAATCTACATGGCTCACTCTCACACCTTTTTTGGGTCTTTACTAAAATATATTCTCAATGAGAACTTCCTAATAATGATACCTAAACTTGTAATCCACCACATATACCTTCTATCTTCTTCCTTGTGCTTTTTCCCCCCTTCTTTTCACACACTACTAATATACTATATATTTTGCTTATTACTTATTATTCTGATCCCATGATAAGAATGTAAAACACTATGAGAATAGAATGTCTTTTTTATTCACTGTTTTTTATCTAGTATCTAGAACTGTACCTGGAACATAAAAAACACTATAAATATTTGTCCAAAAGTGAGTCAATAACTTTTTAAGAGGGTGTGGTAGATTAATCAGGTTTATATCCCACTCAGTTAACTTCATGGTTTTACTCTATGGTAGGTTATGTTTTCCAAAGATGATAACACCAATATCTCCTAAATCACATGTCCTTTTATAATATAATATTTTGACTTCCCCATCAAGAGGCAGAGTGGGCTGATAACTGTTTCCGCTAATAGGGTCAAGATAAAACCAATGACCTGACAATCCTCTGCTAACAACTCAGAAAGATTAACAATGATACTTCATAAACCCTTTCACACAGATGAAAGTCGTTCTAAGTACTCAAGGCCACGCCTCCCAAAACTTTTCTGTTAAGTATTAGGTCTCCTAAGACTCTTGAGGGCGTTTTTCCATAGCAGCCTGACAGGGGGCTTCTTTAGTTGACAGATCCTCGGAATTAGAGAAAACTAGAGAAACTTTAGGAGTCTAACTCAACGAATCATATTCAAGGAGCCTCATCCACACCTGGACCTTATTTAAATAATGAACTGTTGGTCTTTAAGTTAATGTCATAATAGAGGTTTTAGGGGGAGATGGGAGTGTATTTTGCATATAGAAGGAATGTAAATTGGTGAGGCTAAAATGCGGATTACAGCAGACTGTATTTTTTTAAGATCACTGCAATAATATCTCCTGCCCCACATAATTTCTACAACATGGTTTTGACATTCTATTGAATAGAGGCTAGTTCTTGTCCTTTTAAATCTAAGTGGGCTTGTATTGCCTTGATTAATTAAGTATGATGGAATTGGTGCTGTATGACTTCTAAAGATATGTTATAACAGGCAATGCAGCTTCTATCATGGAGGCCTGGGCTTGGAGCCCTGAACTGCCACATAAGAAGTCTGAGTGCCTTGTGGCCACTATACTATGTGGAAGCCAAACTACATGGAGAGGCCATCTGGAGGCTACCCATTCAGGACTACTCATCTTTGAACCTCCACAACCCAGGTCCCAGACATGTAAATGAATGAGCCTTCAGATGATTCTAGCCTCCAGCTGCCAAGCTACTCCTAAGCTTCAAGTCTTCCTAAAAACAGTAAAGGACAGCCACTACATTCTCGTCTAAATTCCTGACCCCCAGAATCTGTGAGGAAAATAGATTGCTTTTAGCCATTATGTTTTGGAATATATTATTATTCATAATAGTAACTGGAGTAAATCTCCTTGTGATATATTTTTCAGCTTCTTCCAACAATAAGTGGAGTCCATCTTCCACCACTTAAATCTAGGCCAAGAAAGAGACAAAAGTGAAAGTATGCCTGTTCTGAGCCTAGGCCTGAAGAGGCCTTGTGCACTTCTGCTCCTGCCTCCTCCTTGAGCTTGGGCTAGGCTGATGGAGGATTATTGACTTACACATGCTTATGGCTAATTAGTCATGTGAAAGAGATCTGCCTGGATTATCAGAGGTATCTACTTAATCTGCAGCTGACCACAGGTGTATGACTGAGTGAGCCCATCTAAGACCACAAAAAACAACAACAACAAAAAACACTCAGATGACTTATAGACTCATGCAAAATAATAAATTCTTATTGTTTTAAGCCACTGAGATTTTCTTGGGGGAAGGGGACTGGATGAGGAGGATTATTACATAACAATAACTAAATGTTACCAGGGGAGAAAGATCACAAGGGGTAAAAGATCTTCCAGGTTACAGAACTCTTGCATATTTTGAGTGGAAAATGGTTGGAATGTTGGAAATAAGAATCACTGTTTATTTGTGGTCAACTAGTTATTTTTTATTTTCTTGTATCTATGCTTCTATGCTCATGGTATATAGGCCAAGAGGACATGCAGAAGAGTTTATTTTCTCTGTTATTCATGAATGGAATAAAATAATCATTATCCTTCTCTACCATTCTAATTCTTACATCAAATCCAATGAACATACTTTGATTTTATAACAGCTCACTTCCTCTGTAGAATTAGACTTAACACACATAATGACATAAAGTGCTTCATGAACAGCATTACCCTACTCCTAAGCCTAGATAGAGAAAAAAAAAAGAATAACTTTTAAAGTGTAGCTCAGGATTCAAATTTTATCAAAGCCAAATTGGAATATGGAAAAGATTTTTTAAAATTCTAAATTTAGGTGCAATGGTTTTCATGTGTGTTTGGAATCTGGCAACCCAGCTCTTCCCTTCCTACTTTAGAAAGGTTGCATATAAGAGGGAGAAGGAAGTTTTGTATAGTTGTAGATGAATCCTTTATGGTACCCCTCAAATAATTATCAAATAAGAATACGTGAATGTTTATATCATCCAAATATCAGTAGAAAAATAAAACATATCCTTTATAAGAGCATCTATTTTAAAATTAAGATGCATTGTTTTCCTTGAAAGGCCAAACCTGAAATTTTATACATAGAAATAATCAGTAATTTCCTAATGTGGGAAGAAGGCCTTTACAGACCACAAACTTTTTATCCTTAAAATATGAATGAAACAAGAAAGAAAATTGAGTGTGTAAACTTTTGACATAATGAACATAAGAAAATGCAATATAAAGATAATAATTCAGTAAGAAAATGAACACTCAGAATTTGAAATGGCCCTTTTTATGTTTTTTTAAGATGATATTTTAATGGAGATTTTATAAGAATTCAAGTAACCTGCAATCAAATTGCCTTCCTTGTTGCTACAAACACTATAGCTGGTTAACTATACTCAACTGATTTCCAACACATCACTGAACGTACAGCATGAAGTTGGGAAGGAATTTATAATCCAGTATAGATGACTCATGTTTTCTGGTTCTATTTTTTGAGCTCATGCCTTCTGGAGGACAAGGTTAGATTAGGCATAGAAAGCAATGGCAGTTTTGTTGAATTTGTTTTGTCGAATGTCATATAGAGGAGATATTTGGTCTGGGACTCAGGGTTAAAGGACTGCATCTGGTGTTTGTTTTGGCCACAAAAGTATGTGAGATTGCCCTAAAAGGCAGCAGAGAGTAAGAAGACAAAAGGAATTATAAGGAATTCCAATGTTTTAAAGGAATCAAAGAGGAATGACATAAAGGAGATGACAGAGAATGTAATAAGGATGAATTTGTCAAAGGAGGTAAATACAAGAGAGGCTAGTAAGATGAGGTATGACACAAGAAGTCCATCAAATTTGACGACTAAGACACCTTCCTAAAAAAGGATATTAGCAAGGATAGCGCTGGTGGGATGGTGGGGGTGGTAGTCAATTTTGAGAGGTCCAAGATGTGAATATAATTTAGGAAACAAGGTCATGGATATAGCAACGTTGTTAGGAAGGATTGTATGGGAAGGGAAAGGAAGAGTCAGTGTAGGAAAGATCAAGGGCAATAGTGAAAGAAAAATGAGGGACCAGTTGAGGAACTGAAAAGCCTAAACCAGTTATTAGGATTTCTGTCTACCTTGTTCTTAGTGCAGATATATCAACTTGCATCCATGGTGCCATCCAAGTCACTGGTAAACATGTCCATCAAGATAGAGACAATAAAAGGATTCTTGAAACACACTACTGAAATCCTCTTCCCAGAGGTTCCCTATCACTAGTTAAAACATCTTTGCATGTCTTATTTCAACACATTTTTTTTTGCTCTCTGAAATTTTCTCAGTCTAACTGGGTGACCTATAGTACATTTATATCTATGTCTCCTTTGTCCTTCATTTAAATTCCCCCTCCCCGTGGGCTTCTCCATGGCATTCTGTGCTACTATGCTTTTTTTTCCCCCCTATCTTTATCTTTTAAACCAAGAATCATTTTACTTCCACTTTTCACATATGGCCTCACAAAAGTTCAGTTCTGTTGGGAGGGCTCATTTAGTTTCTTAGTTTAAAATCTCAAGTTAACTAAGTTTACTTGATATACCAGACAGTTATAGATGAGGCTGCAAGTTTTGCTTGTCACATCATTCCCAGTATATTTTCCTGTAAATTAGAATTCACCTTCACCACTGATAGTCCTTACTCTATGCTGCAGCAGACAAATGACAGTATATGTAGATATTACATTAGGAAAATTTTCTCTTTCTTTCTTGGATTAGAATTTTCCTCTCCTCTCTCTCATAACTTCTAAAAATATCACTTGAGTTCTCAGATTGTATCATTAAGAGATTAATTAATTCTGATTCTTTACTTAATTGTGAAAATTGGTGATATTTCTCACAGGCAATGGGACATGGAACAGGAGGAGGAACAGCAGGCAAGAACCTGGGAGCAGTTCTACAGAGCAGGAGGAGGTAGGAGAGAATCAGTGTTTAAAATTTCTCTACGGTTACCTGACTAAATCAGTGTTCTCTTGAGCCCTGCACTCACTGTGAAAATATTTCTCTGGAACTGGCTTATCAAGTGCAAGTTATCAAAGCCTAGTCACAACTTATCAGTTCTGAGACCATGAAAAACAGGACCCTTATCCTTATTATTTCAATGATTTACAATTACTCCACTTATCTCATTTCCAAAGCTGTCTTCTTCATAGTGTTCTATTGAAATATCTAATTTGACTAAAGACTTGCTGTAAGATTCCTTGACCTTCCAACTTACTTGCTTCTTTTTTTAAAACTCAATAATGCTTACAGAATTTTGTTATAATTATTTTATTTTCTTTTTTCATACAATTAGAGTGACAAATATTTTTCTGGATTTGTTTTATTGAGCACTGGAGTGACATCATTTTAACAGAAGTCTCTGAGAAGTATAATTGTGTTTGAGTTAAACTAGGCAAGTTGTCTGTATTGACTGAAAGAAGGAACTTGAAAAAGGCTAAAGTTTGGAAAGACTTCTGAATAATTAAAAGGAATGAATGCTAAGCCAAGTACCATATTCTTACTTGTACAGTCTATAGAAATTGAGAGTGGGAAACAGATGGAAGTTGAGGTATAGACTCAATATCACTGGGATGTCAGATCAGAAATTATTTTTGGAAGTGTAAAAGGAGCTTTGTGTGTAGGAGGAGCTAAAGAGCTGGGATACAAATCCTGGGAGGTACCAGACAAAGAATGAAAAATTATGTCTTGAGTGGTAAGTAGGGCTTACCTGCTTTGTGAAAGAGATATATGATATTTTCCTAAGTACTGATTACACATATCAAATCCTGTATCTTTTGCATTTTTAAATTTGAGCACCAACCCCAATGAGTTATAACTATTTTCTAGCAAGAACAGGGAGTTTTACATGACTTTTATTTTCAGTTATGCCTTTCCTTCCTTCCACCCTGGTATTCTGGAGGTATCACATTTATCTAGATATAATTATCATGTGGATTATAAGATTCTAGAGATCACGAAATAGATGGAACAGCTAAATGGGTAAGGCAAAATAATGAAAGGATTTACCAGACTTAAGGACTAGTCTAAGATTGAATGCAAGAAAAGCTGCTATATGTGCATGCCTGACACGACTCATAGGGTTCATTCAGTCTTGAGGAGGAACAAAGGGCTGGCAGGTGAAAGAGAGAAGCAAACACTGTAAGGCCAGGTGTCCAGCATTAAAGCTCAGTTGTACAGAGAATCCTAGATGGCTTAAAAAAGAGGTGTGAATGAAACGACCCAGAGAAGTCAGGAAACAGGAAAGGAAGGCAATAAGCTACGTTTAGGGTACTTGCAATTAGAAGGATTTCAATTGCTTGGCAGTTATTTGAGTGATAATGAAAGTTTGACTCATTTTTGAATAGTGGATAGATTTATTTTTGAAGAAGTATTTTCTAGCCTCTTTCACCTCTATTTCTCCCCAACCCCTCCCAATTGTTTTCATTTTAAAGGAGCAGAAATATATTTAAGAACATCTAAAACTAGAATGAAAAGCAGGAATTTAATTAATTATGCACTAGATAATTATATGTATTACCAAAATATGAGAATCTAAGATAATATTAAAAATAAGTTGTTTATATTGAAATATATATAATCTGTGTATTATAAATAGTGTATATATTACTTAATATATATGATCATATACTGTGTATATTATATATGTAAGTGTTGTATATATGTATAATATATATAGTATATATTAGAAACTACATATTACATACAGTATATATTACATGTGTACACATATACATATATGCTTGTCCAATGTACACATGTAATATATACTGTATATATTCTACATATATAGTATACATGTATATGCATATATGTACACTATACATGTACATATATAATATTTACTTTCTAATATATACTCTATATAAAAATATATTGATGAGCTGCATTAGTTTTATAGTGGAATGCTGGAGGGATTTCTCTTTTTGGAAGATGTAAGCATTCTCAATAATAATATTTAGTATATAGACATATGTATATATGTGCATATCAGTTACAAATATTTTAATACATATGAACTTGAATTTTGCTTAACAAACAATATTCTCCATGATTTTCACAAGTTATCATACTATAATTTTATGTAAGGTTTCATATAATGATGGAAATAAGAGAATTTAAAAAAATGTTTAAATATACATTTAGTGAACATAATACTACTTTTCCCAAGCAATGTTTTCTTATGTCTTCTTTTTTTTGCATTCTGATTGACATAAATGCTAGTCAGCAGCAAGATAAAAAAAGACATAAGTTAACTTTAATAATGGTCAAAACTAATTCAGGCATCATATAGCTATTTACTTTGTATACTTGGGAAGTTGAACAATAGATTCCTAATCATGAACCACACAGACATTATTACCAGACATCAACTATTAAAGCTGTAAAGGAAAGGCAAGGTCATATATCTCAACAATGCTAATATGAATATGTATTTATTTTATATAGTCAGAAATTATCACAAAGTTCTAACTGTATTTCAAATGACTTTGGGGAGACAATTTTTCATGGGTACCTTGTGCTTCTGCACATTTTAACCGTGAAGTACTAACTTTCCTTTGTTCTGAGATATTTGTTAAAGATTATTGTATAGCAAACATCCTTGGAAGATAGAGATAGTGTTTTCCTCCAGAGCAAAGGGCAGGCATCACCTCTGTCCCTAAGAGAGGATTCATAAGTTCTGAGTTCTTCTTCTGCATTGAGTGTGGGATTGTCACCTGGCCCCTTTAGCATGAATCTGTGGAAAATGGGGCTTAAAAAACAGCACAAGTAAATGTAAAAAGTGCAAGTAAAATATCCTGAAAGTAAAGAACCCTTTTACAGCAATACTATTTAATCATAATGGGTATATTGTAGTAATCAAATAGCAAGTGTATCAACTTTCATGTGGTACAAAACTTGCACACTTGTTACAATATAGTGTGTCCTAATTTTATTACCTTAAAATATATATATATTCTAATTTTAGCAATGCTATGAAGTATTTAATATGAGAAATCTGCTAATATATATATATATTAAATATAATATATTATTTATATATATTTAATATATATATTTAAAATATAACATATAAATATATATATATTAAATAATTATATTATAATATATATAAATAATACAAATACTATGACAAATATAAAAATAATATATATAGTATAAGTTATATATATATAATATATATATATTAGTTTATATTATATATATTTATATTTATATATAAATAATATGATATAATTCGTTAATAATATAATTATATATGTACCAAATATAAATATAATATATACTATATATTTTGGGGATTTATAGTGTAGTGCTATGAAATTTAAAATATTTTTATTTAAATTATGAAAACTACTTTATATCAGTGACAATTCAAAACATGTGAATTTAAGATATTTTAGAGTATTACAGAATCTTCAAGTAGAATTGATACAAGAGGTATCTAATGAAGTAGAAAAAAATATGTATATATATAGGCCTATTCTCTTTCAATAATTACCTCCTTCCCCTTTTTTTTTTTTTTTTTTTTTTTTGGTCAACATACATTTCTTGCACTAGTTGTTATTCTTTTTGCTTACTAACATATGCTCCCTTAAAAAAAAAGTATAATTATTTTTTGAAAATCTGTGTTTTATATGGGCTTTCTGAAGAAAAATAAGTTCTTTAAGGGCCTGTATAATCAAGCCAAGATGGTGAAATTGCAGGTGGATAGGATGAAACCTATCAGCACATACTGAGAATCACACCCATTCTTGCTACAGTCCACAGGGGCTCCTTTGCTGTCTTTTGGGCTCATAATTATACAAATCATGTAAAAAATCCAAAATAATGGGAATAACAAACTGTTTTGAAACAAAATACCTGGTTGAAAATCTTATTCCGAGACTTGGTAGTTGGACAAAGTTGGGAAGGTAACTGAATTGCTTTGGGGATCATTTCTCTTATTCATAAAATAGGGAAGTAATAATCAAACTTCCCTCTCGTAGTTGTGAGGAGAATCAAATTAAATGATGTTCTTGCAGTTTCCTGTAAATCATTAAGTCATATATAAACATATTATAACTAGGAAACATAAAAATGAACAAATAAATGATTCTTGGGTCAGAGTTGAATTATGTGTGTATCTTCATATTTGTCAAGGTCTCTGTAAGTATAAATTGCTACATAAGTCTAAAGAATGTTTATTAGCGTCTATATATTTAATAATACTGTTATTTGGTAGTCAGCCAGTTCTGCATTAAGAAAATCCTGGTTTTATGACTTTAGAAAAAGATGTCAATGCTGATGACTCTTCACTGCTGGCTCTTGATGAAGTTACTCTACCAGGGTTAATTTTGGATAATCAATCCAGACATAGCCTAGTAAATATTGTTAAGTTCATAGGTAAATAAAAGTTTTTATAAGCAAACAGATGGGAAGAAAAAACATTCCCATAAAAATAAAAACATAGTGACTAGATATTTCTGCTTCACAATACTAAATTTCAGAACATAGTCTGAAATATCAAGTTTTCATAGGGCAAAAACATGACTTAAGAATTCTGTGCCAAGCGAAGAGTTAACTATTTGTGAGAAGAAAAACAGAAATACATTCTCTAGTGTGTGTTTGGGAAAAAAAAAAACACTCTCTTTCCTTTATTGAAAAGAGAAGGAAGTTGCATTTGTTATGACAATAAATGTGAATTAAACTCTACTGTTAAAAAAGTAAAATTTTATTTTGAGTTAAAATAAATATATATGGAAGCAAGTTAAATGTCAGTAAGGAAGGCAGAATGCTTAAATAAACCATCACAAATTTATAAAATGTTATCCAGCTATAAAAATCACATTTTCAAGATATATTTAATATTATTGGAAATTTTATAAAATAGTATTTAACAAAAAAAGTAGAAAACAAAACTAAATATGAATATCATTTCATTTCTGTTAACCACTGTTAGGCATAAAAAGGCAGAGAAAATAATCAGTATGTGACACTAGTAATTGATAGGTGGCATGATTATACATAATTTTAAGTTTTGCATTGATTTCAAGATAATGTTTAATTTCTAATATTCTATAATGGCCATATTTTACTTTTATAACCAGAAAAATGAATGAAAGAAAGGGATGTAAAAGCACCATTGACAAATCCTGAGAAAAATAAGTAAATAGGAAGAGAAGGCCTGCAGGAGACTGAGGAAAACAAAACAAACAAACAAACAAAAAAAACACAGTGCTGTAGAAGGAATTATCAAGAAAGGAGACATTTTGAAGAGGAAGAAAACAACCAACCATCTAAAATACTACTGAAATCAAACAAGATGGGGATGAATAGAACCCATTAGGAAAGTCTAATTGAAAGGCTCGTGGGTGAACTTTTCAACAGCAGTTCCAGGCCGTGGCCAGAATTACTTATTTGTCAAAGCTTTGGCTGCTGCAACTTGCAGAGTGAATGGAGGGAGAAATCATAGTACATTATTTTGAGGAGCTTAACTTTGAAAAGAAGAAAACTTAGGGTTTGGCTAGAGGGTAATATACAACTAAAGGTTTTGTTGTTGTTGTCCTTTGTTTGTTTTAAGGTATGAAAATTAGGCAAGAATTGAATAATGTTACCATAGTCATAAAAAGCAAAAGATTTGGAGTCAGATGAATCAGTATTTAATTATACAGTAGTGCCATTCTATCCAGGATTACAAACTTTTGTTAATCTGTTAATCTAAAACATAGATTTAAAGGGAATCATAAAATATAACCTATTTTTAAAGGTTATTTTAACTGAAAGAATATATTTATTCACCAAATTCTTATAGGCAAAGCCTTTTACTTAGTTACTTGCTCTCCTTTTTGAATAAATTACAATCACAACACATCAGTTACAATTTTCAATAGTGAATTCTGTAAAAGTGGAGTTAAAATTAAAGCCCTTAGAAGACAAAAACATTTCTTAAATTTTTAGAATTTTTTCTCCACCTAATTCAACTTCAATTTATGATTTAACTTTCTCAAGACTTTTCAGAGCATTCCATTTAATTTTCCTAGAAACATATTTTTTCTTTTTTCTTTCATACATACTTAATAATTTACAGAATATTTATTTAAATTTAAAATGACAACAAATGAAGTGAATGAAACAACTTTGAGGGCAAATCCAACTGCTTCTTGGTAAACCTGTAATTTAACCAGTGAGCATAGGCATATTCAAGACTATAGAAGGATGACTGGCCAGCTAAGAATATTGGGTGTGTGACAGCATTATTTAATGTGTTTTAGAGGAATGGAATCTTGATTACCAGTGGGTTGAGTAAGTGGAGGTGGGTTGACATTCTACTGTGAAACTCATATTTTTACTGAAGTGAACGAACAATTGATAAAATTCCTAATTCTAAAAAACACTATACATTGAAATGTATATGACAAAGAAGAAATATTTCTTATCAGAGGTCCAATAGTTAAAAAACATCATTATAAGAAACTTAAATTATATACCTTAGTGATATACAATGTGAGATGTTTCAAAGTATCAAGTGATTTTAAAAAACTGGAACCACATTAAACAGATATTGAAATAGTATTTATAAAAATATGTAAATTTGTATAAATAAATTTATATAAATAAATATCAAATGGAATTTTGAATCCTTTCTTTGGCTGGAGGTTGAAGAGGTATAATTTCAGCAGTAATCTTTAAAGAGAACAATTGAGTGCATATATGTTTATGCACTCAGTTGGTAGCTCTTCATCTTGCATTGATCCCTTTACCATTATGTAATGCACTTCTTAGTCTTTTTTTAAATCTTAGTTGGTTTAAAGTCTGTTTTATCAGAGATTAGGATTGCAACCCCTGCTTTTTTTTGTTTGTTTGTTTTTTGCTTTCCATTTTCTTGGTAAATATTCCTCCATCCCTTTATTTTGAGCCTATGTGTGTCTTTGCACATGAGATGGGTCTCCTGAATACAGCACATCGATGGGTCTTGACTCCTTATCCAATTTGCCAGTCTATGTCTTTTAATTAGGGTATTTAGCCTATTTACATTTAAGATTAATATAGTTATGTGTGAATTTGATCCTGTCATTATGATGTTAGCTAGTAATTTTGCCCATTAGTTGATGTAGTTTCTTCATAGTGTCAATGGTCTTTACAATTCGGTGTGTTTTTGCAGTGGCTGGTACTGGTTTTTCCTTTCCATATTTAGGGCTTTCTTCAGGAGCTCTTGTAAGTCAGGCCTGGTAGTGACAAAATGTCTCAGCATTTGCTTGTCTCTAAAGGATTTTATTTCTCCTTCCACACTTATGAAGCTTAGTTTGGCTGGATATGAAATTCTGGGTTGAAAATTCTTTTCTTTATGAATGTTGAATATTGGCCCCAACTCTCTTCTGGCTTGTAGGGTTTCTGCAGAGAGATCCACTGTTAGTCTGATGGGCTTCCCTTTGTGGGTAACCAGACCTTTCTCTCTGGCTGCCCTTAACATCTTTTCCTTCAGTTCAACCTTGGTGAATCTGATAGTTACGTGTCTTGGGATTGCACTTCTCGAGAAGTATCTTTGTGATGTTCTCTGTATTTTCTGAATTTGAATGTCAGCCTGTCTTGCTAGATTGGGGAAGTTCTGCTGGATAATATCCTGTAGAGTGTTTTCCAGCTTGGTTCCATTCTCCCCATCACATCATTTATCTTCTTCTCTCAACTGGTTATTCCAGTTAGCAGTTCCTGTAACCTTTTATCAAGGTTCTTAACCTCCTTGCATTGTGTTAGAACATGCTCCTTTAGCTAGGAGGAATTTTTTTATTACCCCCTGTCTGAAGTCTACTTCTGTCAGTTCATCAAACTCATCTTTGTCCAGTTTTGTTCCCTTGCTAGAGAGAAGTGGTGATCCTTTGGAGGAGAAGAGGCATTCTGGTGTTGGGAATTTTCAGCCTTTTGCAATGGCAAACAGAATCTAGCAGCAAATCAAAAAGTTTATCCACCACGATAAAGTTGGCTTCATACCTGTGATGCAAGGCTCATTTGACATATGCAAATTAATAAACATAATCCATCACATAAACAGTACAAATGAAAAAAGCCACATGATTATCTCAATAGTTGCAGAAAAGGCCTTTGATAAAATTCAACACCCCTTTCTGCTAAAAATAAAAAATAAAAATAATTAAAAAAAAACTCAATAAACTATGTGTTGATGGAACATATCTCAAAATAATAAAAGCTATTTATGACAAACCCACAGCCAATATCGTATTGAATGGACAAAAGCTGGAAACATTCCCTTTGAGAACTGGCACAAGGCAAGGATGCCCTCTGTCATTACTCCTATTCAACATAATATTGGAAATTCTGGCCAGGGTAATCAGGAAAGAGAAAGAAATAAAGAGTATTCAAATAGGAAGAGAGGAAGTCAAATTGTCTCTGTTTGCAGATGACATAATTCTGTATTTAGAAACCCCCACCATCTCAACCTAAAAACTCCTTAAACTGATAGGCAACTTCAGCAAATTCTCAGGATAAAAAATCAATGTGCAAAAATCACAACATTCCTATACACCAGTAACA
>NW_016805294.1:2599-20006 GCF_001698545.2 Rhinopithecus bieti | reverse complement strand
TTTTATCAATGGATATTTGCCATATTAGACACTAAAACTGAGGACTTTTTAAAAAAACTAATTCATTTTAAAATAACAGTAACAAAATCCATTACATGTTAACATAAATAACAGTTTTACAAAAATATATTTTCAAAAAAAATTCAGTGAGAGAATGACATTGCACTATATTTGTTATAAATCTCATTATTGTCTGGCTTAATAAAACACTGCTGGATTCTCATATCTACTTTTGCATTCAATATGTTATATGTTGTTTTTATGGAAGTTTATGAAGAAAATATAACCTTATACACAGATAATATAGTTGGAAAAGCTATTGAGTATTTCAATAGTCTTTTAAGATTATTGCAAATATTCTTCTTTGATACTACACCAAAGTGACAGTTGTTAGTTTCTTAAAGATTAACTGTAAGGTGTGCTTTGAAACTGCGTCAATGAACTTTGTCTTCTGTTACATTAAAATCCATTGATTTTGAACCTTGAACTTGGAATATATGATTTTGGCAGTGATCATTTGGAAAATATTGATTCACTGATTTATGTGGATATTTTACATGTTGACACTTTTATTGTATAATACAATATTTTAAAAATCACATTTGTTAATTTTACCTTTGATCTCTTCAGAAAAGTCTCTAAGTATTGGGAACCTATCCTCATAGTGATAGATACAAGTTTTCTAAAATTCTAATTTTTACTGTAGAGCTCAAATTCTATCATTGGAAACAAATACATTTTTTTTTTTTTTTTTTTTTTTTTTTTTTAATTGGCCCGTTAGGGTGCTTTCTTGCTATAAGTGTTTAGTCAAAGAAGGAAGAATGTACGTCCCATGATTCCTGTACACACCTTACAGGACTAACTACCTAGCCATGCACAAGAAGCAAACCTTAGTCAAGACAAAGAGGTCAGTTACCAGAAGCATTTTCCAAAACAAGTGCTAGGCCAGAGGGAAAATTAAGCCATCATATGGGGGATGAAGAGAAACACTAAAGAGCCAGAGAAACTGAACGGTTGGTTTGCCAAACTGGGAAATCTAGAGCAGGCAGCAGATTGCTGAGACAAAAAGAGATCAGGCTGAGACAGATGGAGTTATGGGAGCTCAAGGGCCAGGTTCCAGTCTCATGAACATTTAGCATCATTACTACTTTTCTGTTTTCTGTAGTTTGTGCTTCCTTTATTGGGGATTATTCCACTGAGCCTTGGGGTGGAGTTTGTGATCATTGCTGCTTGCCGGCAAATTTCCCTTTCTCCTTCCTGAAGAGTCTCATTTCATCACAGAATATCATCTTCTTTCTCTCATTTTTCTGTCATCTGCTGTTCCCCAAGACATTCTTTCTCATATTCAAGTATATCTCCTAGTTCGTTGTTATTCTATCCAATAATACTGCCTTCCTATCTTGGACCATTTCAATATTCATGTAGACAGTAGGGTTAGAACTAGGAAGAGGCAAGTACAAAGTTTAAGAAGGTATTCATCCCCAGAGGCATGCCAGTGTCTTGTCACTACGAAAAACTGCAACCCCATGATAACCTCAATGTCCCAACTTTTCAGCTCAGTTCTTCTAGTACTGCTACTCCAATAATTCTTCACTTACACCAATGGATTATTCCTATAAACTTAATTGTCCCTTACCCCTTTGATACCTTCACACTCTTTGTTACCATTTTTAATTCCATGGACTGTCATCATAATCATTCCCTTGTATATACACACTTTACTCCCTTGCTTCTCTCTGGTTTACTGATGCTCGCTTGGAAAATACACAAACCTGAGTAAATTCAACTCTCTGCCCACTTCATACTTAAAGCTATGCAGCCGAATGGAGCTGGAGAAAAACATACAATCATGCTGAATAATTAATGATCATTAAGTTCAAATGGGATCTCCAGGCTGCCAGGAAATCATACTGTATTTTCCTAGTACCTCTGTTCTGCCATCCTCCTACATGACAATTTGTACCTTCTCCTCTCCCCTCAAACTGATCCTCTCCAATCTAATAGTAGTTGATTTTGCTTCCTACTTCATTGAGAACATATACATACATATAGAAAAAGAAACGTGGGTGTGGGTGGAGGGGTGGTGTAGTGTGTGTGTTTATATCTATCTACCTAACAGCATCTCTGTCTCCCTCTGGCTAGAACTTAGGTTCTTAGGGCAACTTTGTCTGTTTTGTTCACTGACATCCTAAGAGCTTAATGTAGAGTATAACACTAAATAATTATGTACAAAATGAATGAATAAATGGGGTATATAAAAAGTACTTTAGAAATTATATTTCATACCATAATAGGTTTTAGCTTTAAATAGTTAAACTTTTTTTTCTTAATCAAAGTTTTGAAAACCGTAACAAAACAGAAATGCATATGTTTTGACTCTGGGTCTAGGCAATAATTTTCTAAACTCAAAATTATTGAATTTAAAGGCAATGAAGGGAAAATCACAAAGACAACAGGTAGATTAGATCACATAAAAATTTAAAACTTAGAGGGCATAAATATTACAAATACAATTTCAAAACAAGCACATGTGCATTATTCTGATGATGGATACACTAAAAGCCTTGACTTCATCCCTATACTCTACATCCATATAATAAAACTACACTTGTACCCCATAAATTTATATAAATAAAAAAGCAAAAAATTATACAGAGTAAATGTTACTTGGCACAAGTAGAGCTGCAAGGAATTAATGTTGGTACCATGAAATTATAAAGTGACTGAACAGATAGGACATGAAGATTATAAAAAGCTTGTAAATCTAGAGAAGATGCTAATTTCTATTAAGAAATACAAATTGACACATTAAGATCTTCTTTCAAATTAACGGTGAAATAATAAATTTAAAAGTTAATGTTAAATTGTATTAAGCTCAATAATTAGATGTTAAAATAGACTAATAAATATAATAAAATTGAATTTTAAATTTAACATAACAATTTTAGAACTAGGGCTGTATAAGAGGGAAAGTCATATTTTCCCCAAAGCAATTTAAAAATACGTGCTAAATTTTAAAAGAAGTGCTTCTCTCTTTTTGGTCCAGTAGTTTAAGTTCTGGGTAGTCATTTGAATTTTTTAAAAAGTATCAGTTGTAAATACATATTAGAAATCTTTAAGTATATAATTTTATAACAGCAATTCTCCTAAATGCAAAAATTGGTACAGGGGAAACCTAATTTTACAAAAATAGAGGAAATAAAACAGAAAAAATTTCTGTATCCATGGCATGGAGAATCATGCATGCATTAGAAATGCTATTTTTAAAAACAGGCTTTAGTGGGAAAACTCTAAAAACTAAAAAATTAACTTAGTAAAGTTGCAGAATACAAAATAAACATCCAAAAATAAGTATGATTTATATATGACAATAGCAAACTTCCTGAACAAACAAATCAGAAAAGCAATTGCATTTATAATAGCTACAAAAAAAAAAAAAAAAAAAAAAAAAAAAGATGAAATCCCAGTGCTTTGGGAGGCCAAGGTGGGTGGATCACCTGAGGTCAGGAGTTCAAGACCAGACTGACCAACATGGTGAAACCCATCTCTACTAAAAATACAAAAATTAGCTAGGCATGGTGGTGGGCACCTGTAGTCCCAGATACTCAGAAGGCTGAGGCAGAAGAATTGCTTGAACCCAGGAGGGTGGAGGTTGCAGTGAGCTGAAATCACACCACCACACTCCAGCCTGAGTGACAGAGTGAGACTCCATCTCAAAAAAAAAAAAAAAAAAAAAAAAAAAAAAAGATACCTAGGAATATACTTAAATAAGGAGGTGAAAGATCTTTACAATGAAAAGTCAAAAACATTGATAAACTAAATTGAAGAGTATACAAAGAAATGAAATGTATCCCATGTTCACAGATTGGAACAATTAATATTGTTAAAATGTCCATATAACCCAAAGCAATCTGTTGATTCAATGTAATTTTTATCAAACACCCCTTGAAATTCTTCACAGAAATAGATGAAACAAACTTAAATTTTGTATAGAAATACAAAAGTCCCCAGACACACAAAGCAATCTTGAACAAAAGAAAAAAGCTGGAGGCATCACACTATCTGACTTTAAAATATGATACAAAGCTATAATTACCAAAACAGCATGGTGCTGGCATAAAAACAGACACACAGTTCAGTGGAACAAAATAGAGAACCAATAAATAAATTCAAGCATTTATAGCAAGCATTTTTTTTTTTTTTTTTTTTTTTTTTGACAAAGGCTCCACTGACACATATTGGGGAAAGGAATCTGGATGCGGGGAAAGCTTTATTTCCACATGCAGAAAACTAAAACTAGACTATTCTCTCACCATATTAAAAAATCAACTCTAAATGGATTAAGGAATTCAATGTAAGACCTGAAACTATAAAACTATTAGAAGAAAACATTATGGAAACGCTTCATGAAATTTTACTGGGCAATTATTTTTTGGATGAGACCTTAAAAGCACAAGCAATAAAAGCAAAAATAGACACACATAACTACAGCAAACTAGAAAGCTTCTGCTCAGCAAAGGAAATAAATAATAAAGTGAAAAGACAACCTACATAATGGAGAAAAGTATTCCATAAGCCAGTTTTAAAATGGGCAGAAAATAACAAAGAAGCCAATTTTTAAATGGGCAAAAGATTTGAATAGACGTTTCTCAAAAATAGACATACAAGTGGTCAATAAATGTGTGAAAAATGCTCAATATCACTAAATATCCAAGAAACAGAAATTTTAAAAACACAATGAGATATCACTTCACCTCAGTTAGAATGGCTATTGTCAGAAAGACAAAAAAATTACAAATGTTGGCAAGGGTGTGAAGAAAGGAAAGCTCATATAAACTGTTTGTGGAAATGTAAATTGGTATAGCCATTATGAACAACAGTATGGATGTTCCTTAAAAAATTAAAAATAGAACTACTATATGATCCAACAATCCCACTACTGGGAATGTATCCAAAGAAAATGAAATAAATTATGTCTAAGAGATATATGCAGCCCATGTTCATTGCAGCATTATTCACAATAGCCAAGACATAGTATCAACCTAAGTGTCCATCAACAGATGAATGAATTTTAAAATGTGGTATATATACCCAATAGAATACTATTTAACCATTAAAAGAATGGAATCCGGTCATCTGTGACAATCTGGATAGACCTAGAGGACACTACATTAAGTGAAATAAGCCAAGCACAGGACAAATACTGCATTATCTCACTTGTGTGGAATCTAAAATGTTTATCTCATAGAAGTAGAGAGTAGAATAGTAGTTAGCAGTGGCTGGAGAGTGTAGGAGAGATGGAGGGATTGGGAGAAGTTAGTCAGCAGGTACAAAGCTACAGTTAGGATGAATAAGTTATCGTGTTCTGTTAGGCAGTAGTTTAACTATAGTTAATAATGTATTGTATATTAATAGCTAGAAGACAGAATTGTAAATATTATTTTATACTGCATGTGAGTATCTAGTTTTCCAATAGCATTTATTGAAGGAACTGTCCTTTCCCCATTGTGTGTTCTTGGCCCCTTTTTCAAAAATCAGTTGACCATAGATGTGTTTATTTATGGTCTTTCTATCCTACTCCACTTGTCGATGTGACTGTTTTTAAGTCACTGCCATGTTGTTTAGATTACTATAAATGTATAACATATTTTGAAACCTGGTAGTGTGATTCCTCCAACTTTGTTTATTTTTTTGATCAAGATGGCTTTGGCTTCACCAAAAGCAGAATATCTGATATATTAATTAAAATAATAATATACTTGTTTGTTGTCAAACTTCTGATGATATATCAAATGACTACTTTTGTTTTGAGACAAAGTCTCATTCTGTCACCCAGGCTGGACTGCAGTGGCACAAACTCATCTCACTGCAGCCTCTGCCTCCCAGACTCAAGTGATTCTCATTCCTCAGCCTCCTGAGTATCTGGGATTACAGGCATGTACCACCATTCCCGTTATAGCTACTACTTTAACAATTCTGTTTGTACTTATGCCATGCTTGCACATGGTTTTATTCCAACTTTCAACATGGAAACAAACACACAATCTTCATAACACCAAAAAATTCACCAGTGCATTTTTATAACATAAGGGACTATAGTTTTTATCATCCAATTATATCTTTTAATAGTTAATAAGTATTATTTTCTTCAATTGTGCTTGCCATCAATTATCTTTCCAAACAATCTATTTTAAATTGCCAGAGCCTCTCTGCAAAAATTCCATGTTCGGACTCTTAAATATTCCATGATATAGGAATAGGACAGAAGCAAAAATCCGGGACATGCAACAAAATATTCAGATAAGCCATGGACAAAAGAGGTCAGTTCATGAAACAGAAGGAGACTAAAGAGTAGACAGAAAGAAGAGGCTCCCAGGATCCTTTTCAAGCAATTTCCCCATACCACTTAATATAAGAGGGACCCGAGATCAGTGGATGAAGAAAAAGCAATTATTAGAAGCTAGGTTCTACATATCATTCTTCTCACCCTAGCACATTTTGATGTTCCACACTATATAGAATTTTTTTAAAAGGCACCACATATGGATTTTTAAAGGTGCAACTCTGCTTCTGAGACTCACTTCTCTCTCCCTTGGTCATTAGAAAGCAGTGCTGGAGGTAAACACTGAGTCAGAGATGGTGCCCAGTACTGCAGCCAGGTCTCACACCCATATGTTAGATAAGCGCACCCCCTATTTCACTAGGCTCTAGAGGAATCTTTCCCAGCATTAGCTGCCATAAATTATACTTCCGATGTTTATGAAACTTTGTCAAATTCATTTTGGAACAGATGAAAAAAAATTTTCCGTTTAGAACACTCTATCCATGGAAATGTTTGGTGCTCATAGGTGTTGGGCAGAGTTCCCTATGGAGTCAGGATCTGGCCTGGTCCTGCTTTGAGCACTGAGCAGGTCTTTTCAGATGCCAGGAGTTGTAGGTGAAAGCCACAGAATTAATAATTTTCTGTCACCAGAGTTTTTAATGTGGCTGAGTAAGCTAGAGGAGACACAAGAAAATTTCTCACTAAGAAAAGGTCTCCATGGGTTCAACTCCTATTAATCACGGCTTTCACAGTCTTTAGTGTGATCTGAGGGTTGATCTGAACCATGTTCCTCTAGGTAATTATGTATAGAATTGCCGATGTGGGTAGGCTGAATTGCATGGAGTGAAAAATCATAGAAACAATAGAAAGGAATATTTCGAGGAAAGGTATAGACTGTGTTGATAAAATAAAACCATGGTAGTTGGCAAAGTAGCCTAACCATACTGTCGTTATAAAATACAGCACCACAGGAACTGTTCTTGCATGTTATTTATACAGTGAAGCTCGCCTTTATACGGAGATTGCTATTCAGATAGCAGAAATATTTTGATATGAGGGTTGTTGAAAAATAGAAATCACCAGCGGCCCGAGGTCCAGGATGCTTGGTCTTTGTCAGCTGATGTAGAGGGAAAGTAATTTTTTAAAGTGATATATTTCTTTGGTGTATGGTATTCCTTGAAACAGCTCTCCCCTGCTCCACCACATTCAGGCTACACTCCATTTCCTTGCCCTCCTTTGCCCTGTGCTGGCTCCTGTCTTTTGAAGGATCCAACTCAAGCCTCACCTCCACCTCTTCCTCTTTATCTTAGTCCTCCAACCATCAACCTTTTTTTTTTTTTTATTCTTACTAAACCTCTGTCTTGTCTTTCAAATCCACTGTACACCATTGCTTTCTACTGGACAAACTTTGTTCTATACAATAAATTTATTTGCCCTAAAGCAAAGACTAAAGTAGCTTCTTAGTGATCGGAAAAAAAGCACTGGGGAAAAAACAGATGAAACTGCACTGTTGCACTGATGCATGATGAGGTACAAATTATTAATGGAAGCTCTAAAGCAATAGAAGTATAGGAAATAAATGTGATGAATAAGAGTGGAAGAAACTCTGAACTAGTTCAAAAGTGTGTTTGTGTGTGTGTGTGTGTATGTGGGAGGGAGAGAGAGAGAAAAAAAAACTTTACTGATTTGGAAATTTAAGCATCAAAATTTGTTTTACAAATGCAAATTCATCACTCAGTTTTATAATGTGCAAATGACCTAAAGTATCCAAAATATAAGTTACTCTGCCAGGATTCTTCCACATGACGTTTTTTTCAAAAGGCACCTTTGAGCATTTGTTTTCACATCATTCATTTAAGTTTTTCACCAGTGTGCTAAATTATGCAGTACTCCAATTAAAGTCAACTTGGAAAAATCTGAGTGCTTTGTTAAATTAGCACCAGTGGTATTCTTCCAGATAATTTTCCCTGTGTTCATTTGCCAGAAAGGATTTAGAATTCTTTTTTCTCAGTTCAGACTCAGATTAATCTAAGAAACATAGTTTTATCAAAGTAATTCGTTTTGGACTCAGAAGTTATTCTTTCTTCCCTGCTATAATTTTTATTTATTTATAATTTGAGTAATAAATGTTTAAAATTTATTACATTTAGACGAATAATTACCTATAAGTTATGAGTAACAAAATAAAAGCCTGCAGGATGCTAAAACAATAAGGTCTGGTGTTGAAGTTATCTTGTCCCATATTTCCTAGAGCATGAAAGATGAATGTGCATATGCATGGTTCTCAACAAAGTAACAGGATGAAACATCACTCACTTCCAAAACAGACAGGATAAACAGAGTGGGAGCTTTAAAGTCCAGAATGCTAAAAAACTCATTGCCAACACCTTATGACCCTACGTTCAGTACAACATATACAGAGCCTGAGCTTCAAGCCATGCTGAGCAGTGGAAGAGATTTGCTGGAAAAACGGCTTTCTGAAACATGTCTGAAAAGTTAAGCACAAAATCCCTGCTCCACTAGAGAGCACTAATGACCAAACTCTTCCTGCTGGAACTTTGGCAGAGACAATTTCACTTTTTGTAAATCTCCTCAATACATTTTCACCACTTCAATTAACTTCCCTAAAGATCTAATAATATATATGGTGACGAATACAGAATCTTTAATAGAGAATGGCTTCAATGGTTTGTGTCGTGACAGTATTTAACAACAACAACAACAAAATAGAGGTAGATTGCAAACTCATTAGTATGACCTTTTTATTTTAAACTTCAATATAGTGCAAAATATTTCAAAGTTACAAACAATGTCAGTACCGAGACAGGGAACGTGATAAATATGACTGTGTGGAATGTGACATCATTTCAATGCTCATATTCTGGCACAATGTCATCTAGAATTATGCTATGCTCTCCTTTACCAAATAGCAATTGTGTGTTCCTTGAGGCTTGTAGTCAACCCTAAAGGGCTGTCCTAGTTTTTAGATGCAAAACGAATCCAGAAAGCAATACCCAGATTGTTATGTCATTATTGTCACAGAACCATGAAGCCATTGGGTGGAGGTGATGCTGGTGGGCATTAAATATATAACATTTCAGCAACACAAAACTAAAATAAAATAGTAATTAAAAAGTTTATTTTCTAATTAAAATGAAATATTTTTGAAGAATATATCTTAATTTTGCCATGGAAACTTTGAGAAATAGTGTTCTTTTGATAAATCTTATATATAAATGTATTTGGTTGTCAGCTTCTTCTGAGTCAAAATCCACAGATAATAGGAACTAAAAGTCCTTGTAGATGAGTATGGGATAAAAAACTTCTCAGACTTGGTTGTAAATATACTGACTCAGGATCTCTTTGTTGTGGTCTCTTTCCCCCTCCTCCATATCTCACACATATTTCATAGTTGGCTCCACACTTCCTTCTCAAATCTGTTCTCTCTCCCATATTTCCATTTTCATTGAGATACATCAATCCATTCAATCCATTCAGCTAGAAAACTGTGTGTCATCACTCTCTTCCCAGCCAAATGGCCAAGTCCTAGTGATTCTGTTGCTTAAACCTCCTTCGATTATTTCCTCTCATTTCCAGGCTCTCTATGACAGCTTTAGGTAGGCCCTCATTTATCTCACTTGGATTTATAAATTATTAGTTATCTCTCTGCTTCTACTCTCTCCCTTTCAAATTCACCCTCCCCATTAGTACAAGTGCTTTTGCTTTCTCAACCCTACTTCAATACTACATGCCTCTTTATTGCCAGCAAGAGTACTTCATATACTTTTTAATGTTATAAAACTGTGTAACAAGTGTGTAGTTGACTTACGCAAGATAGGTCTGTGTTTCAAAGGAGGGCAAGATCAACACTGATCTATTTTAATGCAAAACCTCCTCTGTCTTCCCCACTGCTTATAGGAGGGCGCACACCCTCAGACAGGAGACCTTTGACAAAGTGGTATATGTTTAATTAAATTGAGGCTAGAGCACAAGCTTTGGAGAGAGTAATATATTCAAATTTCTAACCCACCGGGTACAAGATGTGTATCTGGGCAAGTCTTTATATCTTTCTAAGTCCAGGTTTTTACCTCTAAAATGGGAATAATTATGCCTACAATACAGAGTTTATGTGATGGTTCATTGAGACAATTGATTTTATGTCTCTAACACACTGGCTAGTGCATAGTAGGTATTCATAAATATTTGTACTTGTTCCTGTGAAGATGTGTAGGAAAACAAGAAGATGCCTTACTACGAAAAGTCCCTTCAAGCAGGGAAAAACACAGAAAATAACTTGTCCAAGTGTAACTGTATGGCGTATTTGAGGAACTCTAAGTGATTAAGCAGTTTGAAGGGGAGAACAAACAGGATATAAAAATTGAGGGGAAAAAAGCAATGGTTTGTTCATAGAAGATATTATGTTTTACCTTATATCCTTTCCTCTATACTAATCTATTTAAGCCTTTTCAACTTTCTGGTCACTTTCATTCCCTCTGTAACTAAGTTTATGAACTTAGGAGACCATATTCACTGTTTCTATTTTCTCAAACAACTTTGGTCTAGTTTCTAGTCCCATCACTCCATTGATGTTATCATCGACATCACTAACAACTTCTTAATGGCCACATCAAGTGGACCCTTGACAGCCCACAATCTTCTCGAACTGTTTGGAGGATTTTGGTATATTACTCAACTTCTGGAAAATCACTTCTTCCTTGATTTCAGTTATTTCTTTCACTTTTATGGTTTTATTTTTATCTATTTGGCCCTTTCCTTACCATCTCTTTCAGGAGATCCTAATTCTTTACCATCTCTTAAATCTGTGATTCTGTCCTTGGTTCTTTTCTTTCTTTATTTTTATTGTCTCTTTTAGAACTCATCTTCAAAAGTAACTTTAGGTATCTACAGGGTCCTTATAATTCTCAAATCTAATATGTGCTATAAGCCCATACCACTCTACTTATAATTTTAATCTCCCTACTAGACTGATTTCTATAAGGAGCAAAAACCTTGTCTTTCTTGTTCACTCCTTTGAACTGCCTAACTGTGGTAGACTTCATTTCTGTTTTTAATTCTTTGCTCCTTGCTGTATCCATTTACCATGTAATTTTATATTCCCTCCTTTAGAGACAATACTCTTTCCTAACACATTGATGTTGGCCTTGGCCATATGACTTGCTTTGACCAATGCAACGTAGGCAGAATGACAGGAATGCAGCACCAAACCTAGTCATAAGAAGTGCTATGTGCTCTACCCTTCCCTCTAGTGTTCTTGCCCTCCCTCTGTCATGGAGTTTTTACTGGGAAACTGATGCCCATTCATCATTCCCTCACTGGAATGATGGAACCAATTTATTCTAGTGATTCTGTAGTTGCGCAGAATGAAGAACAGTCCCAGCCAACCTATAATCTTGTGACTGGGATAATAAATAATTAATATTTCAAGCCGCTGAATTTGTTGTTTATTTTTGATGCAGTATATTTGTAATATAGCCAAGATACTAGTTGATACTGATGTGCAGTACATTTTAATAAACATTTGTTGATGAATGAAAATGGAGCCTTTGGGTTAAATGTAATCTTAGTCAAAACATAATTATAAACCAAACAAAATGTTGCAGTTCTTGTGAAATGGGCATGGTGAGAGTTGGCAGCCATGGAGTGGGTACTGCTTGGATCTCCTTCTAGAAAACCTGTTGGAGAATCATGGTTGACTGTGGATCCACCATATTTGTACTGAGGCTATCTTTCTACCAGTCTAGTTACAGCCAATGAGTAAGCACAGCATGCATACTAGTGCTGTCCCATTCCTAAAAATGCAGAGTCCCTGTCTTTGGCAACCATGGCTAAGAGATACTTAATAGGTGAGGTAAGACTTTCTTGCAGTTTTGCAGTTTGGCTCTTCCTATTCAATTCTTCTTTCCTCTCTCTTTTCACAGACTAGCATTGAGGTCTAAATATCTCCCCCTGCCTGCTCCTGCTATCTTCCCTTCATCCTTCATAGCTCCCGAAGAACATCTCTTTTATGTCTAAACTTGTCTTGAAATTTGATTCTTAGATGACCAGAACTGACAAGGACCAAGTGCTTAGTCTATTTTAAGCTGCTCTAAAGTGATGTTCCCCCTGAGAGACACCTAATTGCTCATAAGAGCACAGTTGAAAACGACTGGACTTGTGAGTAATATCCAACCTCCTCATCACAGCACATGTGATTCTTTAAACAATGCTCTCTACTTTATTTTCTGCTTCTTCTCCCTAGAAATGCTAGTCTCTACCAACTTGAAGTGTTACATATATCTATATGATTACTTTTAACAAGCAATGTGATGCTTATCACATAGAAATACTATCTGCCAATGAGATACTATCTCACGCCAGTCAGAATGGTGATTATTAAAAAGTAAAAAAAAAAAAAAAAAAGAGAAAAGAAAAAAAAAGGTTGCTGGTGAGGATGTAGAGTTAAAAGAACACTTACACTATTGGTGGGAGTGTAAATTAGTTCAATCATTGTGAAAGACAGTGTGGCAATTCCTTAGTGACCTAGAGGCAGAAATACTATTTGACTCAGCAATCCCATTACTGAGTATATACCCAAAGGAATAGAAATCATTCTATTATGAAGATACATGCATGCATATGTTCACTGAAGCACTAGTCATGATAGCAAAGACATGGAATCAACCTAAATATCCATCCGTGATAAACTAGATAAAGAAATGTGGTACATAAACACCATGGAATACTACACAGTCACAAAAAGCAAGATCATGTCTGTTGCAGGAACATGGATGGATTTGGAAGCCAGTATACTTAGGAAACTAACACAGGAACAGAAAAACCAAACACGGTATGTTCTCACTTAGAAGTGGAAGCTGAATGATGAGAACATATGGACACATGGGAGGAACAACACACACTAGGGTCTGTCAGAGTCAGGGTAGGGGAAGAACATTAGGAAGAATAGCAAATGGATGCTGGGCTTAATACCTAGGTGATGGGATGATCTGTGAGCAAACTACCATGGCACATGTACCCCTGAACTTAAAATGAAAGTTGAAGAAAAAAGAAAAGGAAATACTATCCCTAACAAAGTGTAAGCAATTTGGGACAATAACCATTTATTTTTTGCTGTTAATCACCAGACTAGTAATTATTCTAAAAATACATTTTAATACATTTAAAAACAAAGCAGCGATTCTACAAAAAAATTATTGATTTAATTCAAACTTTTTCTCTACTTGCAGATCAAGCCACCAGCAAATGCACCATTAACCTGACCATTCAAGGCAGTTACCCTACATCTTGCAAAAATAGTATAATATAATTGCTGGCTACACTAACTAATGTATTGTCTTTACAATGATAATCAATAGTTTTAAAAGATATAATTTCCTGGTAAAACTCTGTTTGTTTTGTTTTCTACAAATTTGGTGGTAATGATACAAAAGTAATTTGAATATTACTTTAGAAATAATATGTATATTATATATATATATATATACACACACACATAATATTTTAGGAAAATTATAATTCTGCTCTTGCAGCTTACAGTTCAACTTTTCATTTTCCTTTACATACACAATAACAATGACACCCCAAGATATGGCATACAAAGTTGTCATTTTTTCTAGATTTCTGTACTATCATGGACTTAACTGGATCCAGTTAAATCTGTGTAATAGTACAGAAATCTGTAGTATCGAACTGGAAAAATTTAGTAATCCTCTCCTCAATACCATAGTCCATAAATTTATAGAGTCCTCCATTTTTTAAGGTTTTACTTTTTTCTATTAAAATGACACATGGCCAGGTGTAGTGGGTCATGCCTGTAATCCCAGTGCTTTAGGAGGTGAAGGCAGGAGAATGGCTTGAAACCAGGAGTTCAAGATCAGCCTAGGCAACATCGTGAGACCCTATCTCTAAAAAAGTAAAATAAGACAGTTAGCCAGGCATGGTGGCACACACCTGGAGTTGTAACTTCTCAGGAGGCTGAGATGGGAGAATCGCTTGAGCCCAAGAGTTCAAGGCTGTGGTGAGCTATGACTGGGCACTGTACTCCAGCCTAGGGGACAGAGAGAGACCCTGTATCAAATACATAAATAAACTTAAAAAAAAATAAGAGACCATAGAAACAAACAAAACAAAATCCTAGGGGGAAAAACAATATAAACACATATTTTTTATACTCTGAAGTATACAAAATTACTCTGAATCCCACAAGCCCAAGGAAATAAAATCATCAAGAACACTTTGGTATATTTTATTTAAAATATAGATAATTAGTTGCATATAAATACAGACCCATAAATGCATATTGCAGCATATGTAACTTTAATATAATGCGATATACATATGTGTGTGTTTAATATACATATACAAAAATATGTTTTATTTCTAGGTTTCATCTTATGTATCTTAGAGGAGAGGGGGAATTAGGAACTAAATGTATTGGTGGGGATTTAAATAAAAAATTCTGTGTCAAATCTGTGGAGTTTGTGTCTATGCGATTCCCAAGTAAAAATACTGAGGAAGCAGTTTGTATGTATGTGGAGCTCAGGGGAGAAGTCAGTTATATGATGATGTAATGCTACATTTAAGGTTTTATGTCAAACTTTCAAATGGTAGCTCGTTAGCTTCTTCCTGTGGTATCTGAAGTGATTTCAACTCACTAATTTATTCAACAAATATATATTGCATTCTCTGGTAGCCAATACAAAGTGATACATAAAACAGTAAATATGTAGCCAATCAGAAGCTTATAATCTAGTACAAGAGATGATAAACAAGTAAGCAAAGAACACTGTAAACAAATATTCCAGATAGTATTGAAGAAAAAAAATGTTGAAAAACAACTGCTTGTTTTGAGTTGGGGCATTTGAAATGGGTAGTCTGAGAAGATTCTTTCCGAGGAAGTAACTTAGATCCAAAGTCTAAAGAAAGAACCACATGTTTGATCCTATGATTGGGGGGGCTGTCAGGCAGAGATGAACTTAAGAGTAAAGGTCCTCAGAAAGCAACAAAGTTAATATTTAGGAAACACAAAAAGGCTAGTGAGGCCAAAGTATAATTAGCAGGAGAAAGTCCTGTGACATAAGGTTAGTATGATAGAAAAGGATGGGTCATATGGAGCCTTGCAGGCCTTAGTGCAGTGGTCAGATCTTATTAGATGTACAACTAGAGGACATAGGAGAGTTTTATGTGTTATACTTTCTGGCTGTTGGGTTGAGAGTAGAAAAGAGTGGTTCAAGTGACAGTAGAGAGACAAAGTAGAAGACTATAGCTATGCACCTTATAAGACATGATGGTGCTTCTATTTTTGAAATATTTTGAATTTAAAAAAATCTGACTCATTTTGAATTTCCTATGGGAGTTATGGATGCAAAGATGTCAAAGATGACTCAGTCCTAGGTTTTGTCTTGAATAGTCTGATGGCTGATGATGTCATTTACTGAGATGGGAAAACTGTGGAAGAAACAGGCAATGAGAGACACCAAAATAAGAAGTTTGGATGGAATCTTTTATGTTTGAGGTTCTATGAAATATAAAAGTAAAGATATGAATTGACAGGTAGATAGATGAATTCAGAGACCTTGGAGTTGTCAGCACTTTGATAAAATTCAAAGCCATGAATGAGACTATGCAAGATCATCTAGAGAAACAGACCAAAAAGAAGTCTAGGACAAAACTCTGAGAAACTGTGATATTTAGATCAAGTTCAAAAAGGAGGAGCCAGCACAGGAGACTGAAATTAATCAGATAGCAAGTAGCCTGGAAACTAGATGAATGGGGTATCCCTGATCCAAGAGAAATAAATTTTTCAGGAGTCATCACTGGGAGGAATGCTGCTGAGAGAGCTAGTAAAATGGGATAGAGAAGTGGTTATTAGAATAGTGAACTACATGTGGTCAGTGGAGTTGACAATAGCAATTTCTATGGAGATGTGGGTTCAGACACTGACTTGCAGCAAGTGGAAGAAAAAACAAGCAAGGAGGAAGGAAACAGCCAGAGCAGATCATTTGTGCATGATGTCTAGTGGTTAATAAAGGCAAGAAAATTTTGGCAATAGATTTTCTTTGCTTTTTGGATGTGTGATACTATAAGTGAGGTATATATATATATATATATATGTATATGAATAATTCTGGAGAGAAAGACCTTGATTACACAGGAATGAGAAGGGGTATCTTGTAGATGCCCTGGAAAAGATAAGGATATGTGGGATCCAGAAAACAAGTACAGGGTTTGTCTGGCTTTTGCAATAGCGACAGTTTCACTCTTGCAATAGGAGGATAGAAAATACAGGAACAAATAAATGCAAGTAGACATATAGATTTGCCGCTGTGGTGTTGGGAAGAATTTTTGCCTGATTATTTCTATTTCTCAATAGAGAATAAAGAGACATAATTAAGAATTGCACTGGGTGCAAAAGAAAGGGTGGCCGATGATGACTGAGAAGAAATTAAAGTTACAAAAGAAAAGTCTCAAGATATGGGGAAGTAGAGTATAGGAAAAGAAAAATGGTAGGTTTTTTAAGGCAGTCTAGTGCATTTATTCATAAGTTTATTCAGGATTTAAAATTTGACTTTAATAAATCACTTTTTTGTCTTATTTACCTTTTTATGGTGTGAATGTTTCTTTTGAATTTGTGTGAGTTTTCTATTTATGAAGATATTATGCTCTGTAATGTTTCTTATAAATATTTTTTTCCATTTGGGAGGTTACCTCATACTTTTCTCATAATTTTGGCATAGAAAATATTTCATGCTATTTAGGTAGCATAGAGAATGTTTTATTTTATTTAGGTTATTAAAACTATGAGTGTTTTCTACTGTTTTGTTTTCCAGGCTTCCATTGCAACTTCTATAAAAAGTTCAGGAAAATAAAAACTTTCAACGTTATAAAATTTCAAATTATAAGTGATCATTTTCAACTGATGAATCTCATTGAGGATTTTCAATTGATAAATCTCATTGAGGAAGACCAACATCAAGAGGTAGAAGACTAACTCAGCAGGTGGTACAGCTTAGGCTAGAGAGCAGGTCTGCCCAACTCCTGAGCAGTTTGTGACAGTCATGGTCCCAA
>NW_016805294.1:0-2130 GCF_001698545.2 Rhinopithecus bieti | reverse complement strand
AAGTAAGTATTGCCCTTCAAAACCTTCCTTGATGAAAACTATTCAAATACTAAGTACATTTTCTAATTAACTAGTCACTGATCATCTTGTTTCAAATATCTTGAAACTAAATCTTTACGAGAACTGTTGAATCAAAGGTCATAAAGAAAAATTTTTGTACCCTTACTAAAATATGCACATCAAAAAGAAGATAAAGTCATTCTAATTGCCTAGATTGTTATATTCTACACAATGCTAATCAGAAAAGTTATGCTGCAGTTGTTAGTCCAATCAGGTATAACTTTCTCCACCTGATGATATAAATGTCTAAACCTCCGTCCCACTATCAAAGAGCACATTAGCACTTTTACAAATAATTAAAAACATTTTCAACTGAATAAAAGGAAGTTTTAGCAGCTTGGGAAATTTTCACTAGTTTTCTATTTATACTGTGGTAATGATAATTCATCTCTTACCCATCAGTATCTTGAGGATGTTCAATATCATTCCTGTGGATTATCATGTACATTTTTAATTAAAATTCTCCTCAGAGAACTTTTTTTAAATAAACACAGCATAACTGTCTTAGTCCTTACTGATTTGAATAACAAGTTGTATATGCTTATCTGTGTGTTTGTATGCACAGATATATCTGTGTAATACCTAAAAACCTTTTGGCCTAGGTGGGGCTTGGTTCTCCGAGTCGGGCTAGTTTGTTTTCTCGGATGCCTGTATTTTGTTGAAAACAAGCATGCTCAGGCAGTAGAAATGGCAGATTCTTTCTGCTAGGCATTTTTATTTTTTTCTGATTTTTCATCACAAGGGACCATTTTGACTTTCTAGCCTTGATACTGAATTGACCACTTTGAAAACTGTAGACTTCATTTACATAGAATTAGAGGTGATGGGTGCAGGAGTAACTGCTGCATCATAAACCGAGTTATACTAGGTAACATATACGACAGTGTGGTTATGATTAGCCTGGCAGTATAATTATATCCATGTCACTGCATTTCGTGGAGCATTAATGATTTTTTTTTAAAGCAGTTCTTTGTTGGCCGGATTTCCAGGAGTACCCACAAGATGTTTATAGTTTTGGTCATTGCCAACAATATGCAAGTAATGCCTCTCAGACATTCTGGTAATCAAAAATGTCCCTTTGTATTTCTAAATTCTCCAAAGAGGAATAGGTAACACCCCAGGTTATGGACTACTAAATAAATGATTTCATAAACGTCACATTAATAAAATTTTCCAAGTGTACGCTTGTTTTATTCTTAGATCTTGTTTTACACTAGATCTTCTAAAGCCCATCCAAAAATGCTACTTTGTAGATACTACCTAAACTCTAGTACAGCTCTGCTCTGTAAGATTTCACAAAGGGCAACATCAAAATTAGGTTTGTTTTTGTTCTCAGTGCTATTTCCATCTTGGGTTCACTCTCTCCTGCCACAAACTTTGGATAAAAATGTAGAGTAATTTCTCTGAAAGATAATACTTTGTCCCTTTTGTGTTTTCTTTTGGAGGCTCTCTGTTTCTTCCATTCTATTTGCTGCTTTCCAACTCATGGTTTAAGGATCTAATCTCCAACATGTGAGAGATTCTGGGGTGAGTTGAATCACTGTTCACATAGAAAAGAGATGAAAGATCATAAGCAATGTTTGTATATACCTGGGTTAGTAGAGTTACTAGACAGAGTGGAAGAAATATTCCAAAAAGAAAGCTTGGAGATCAAGGGAGATTATAAACAAGAACAGTAAAATGTTGCCAAATTAAGAATACGTCACAAAATCAAGGGGAAAATAAAAATTTGAATCACTGGAACTGTATAACAGGTTGCATATTACCTATAAGGTAAATCAGAAACATCTGAAAACAAAAAGCAGCTTCTGGTTCACAAGCTGTTTCTACCCACTTCCACTTTTCTCATGTGGGGGAAGGATTATACACTCTGTTGACTTGGGAAATTTTATAAGGAGGTAAATGCATCTAATTAGGTATCACAAAGCCCACATAAGATAAGATAAAAGATAAGACAAGATAAGGTTGGTGCAAAAGTAATTGCAGTTTTTGCATTGTTGAAATTTGCCTTTTGATATTAGAATAAGTTTTAAATAAATGTGGTTATGTTATACATCATTTTAATGCACA
>NW_016805293.1:0-3846 GCF_001698545.2 Rhinopithecus bieti | reverse complement strand
AGATAGCATCTTTCTAGTTTTTATCAGGGGATATTTGGTTTTTCCCCATAGGCCACAATGGGCTCTGAAAAGTCCCTTCATAGATCCTACAAAAAGAGTGTTTCCAATCTGCTGAATCAAAGGAAAGGTTTAAATTTGTGAGATGAATCCACACATCACCAAGCACTTTCACATATAGCTTCTTTCTAGTTTTTATCAGGGGATATTCAGTTTTTTCCCACAGGCCTCAATGGGCTCCCAAGTGTTCCTTCACGGTTTCTACAAAAAGAGTGTCTTACAACTGCTGAATTAGAAGAAAGTTTTAACTTTGTGAAATGAATCAACACATCACTAAGCAATTTCGCATGAGCTTATTTTTAATTTTATCTGGGTATATTGGGTTTTTCCCCATAGGCACAATGGGTTCCCAGATGTCCCTTCACAGATTGTATAAAAAAAGTATTTCCAACCTGCTGAATGAAAAGAAAGGTTTAACTCTTTGAGATGAATGCACACATTGCCAAGTAATTTCACAGACAGCTTTTTAGTAGTTTTTGTCTTGGGATACTCACTTTCTCCCCCTAGGCCTCAATGGGCTCCCAAATGTCCCTCACAGATTCTACAAAATGAGTGTTTCCAACCTGGTGAATCAAAAGAGAAATTTAACTCTGTAACATGAATCAATATATCACCAAATTGTTTCACAGATAGCTTCTGTCTGGTTATCTGTTGATATTTGGTTTTATTCCAAAGACCTCAATAGGCTCCCAAATGTCCCTTTGTAGATTCTATAAAATGTGTGTATCCAACCTTCTGAATTAACAGGAACTTTTAACACTGTGAAATGAATGTACATATCACCAAGTAGTTTCACAGGTAGATTCTGTCTAGGTTTTATCAGTTTTTCTTCATAGGTTTCAATGGGCTCCAAAATGTCCCTTCACAGATTCTACAAAATGAGTGTTTCCAACCTGCTGAATCAAAAGAAACATGTGACTCTGGGTGATGATTCCACACATCACTAAGCAGTTTCACAGATAGCTTCTTTCTAGTTTTATCAGGGGATATTCGGTTTTCCCCCCTAGGTCACAATGGGCTCCCAAACATCCCTTTGCAGATTCTAGACAAAGTTTTTCAAACATGCTGAGTCAAAAAAAGGTTTACCTCTTTGAGATGACTCCAATCTTCACCAAGCAGTTTCACTGATAACTTCTTTCCAGTTTTTATCTTGGGATATGCTTTTTTTCTCCAACGACCACAATGGACTATGAAATATCCCTTCATAGATACTACAGAAAAAGTGTTTCCAATCTGCTGAATCAAAATAAATGTGTAACTCTGTGAGATGAATCCACACATCACCAAGCACTTTTACAAATAGCTTCTTTCTAGTTTTTATTGGAGGATACCCTTTATTGTTTTAATCTGTGGATATTAGTTTAATCCTCATAGACCTCAATGGACACCCAAATGTCCCTTTGCATATTCGGCAAAACAAGTTTTTCCAATTGCTAAATAAAAAGAAAGGTTTATAATTGTGAAATGAATCCACACATCACCATGCAGTTTCATAGATGGCTTCTTTCCAGTTTTTATCTGGGAATATTTGTTTTTTCTGCTTTGACCTCAAAGGGCTCCTCAATGTCCCTTTGCAGATTATACCAAAAGAGCGTTTCCAAGGTGTTGAATCAAAACAAAGGTTTAACTCTGTGAGATAAATCCAGACATCACAAAGCAGCTTCACAGACAGCTTCTTTCTAGTTTTCATCTGGGGATATTTGTTTTTTCCCCAAAAGCCTCAATGGGCTCCCAAATGTTCCGTCTGCAGATTCGTGAAAATAGTTTTCCAATCTACTGAATGAAAACAAACGTTACTGTGAGATTAATCCACACATCAAAAGGCAGTTTGACAGATATCTTCTTCTGGCGTTTGTCTGGGGAAATTCTGTTTTTCCCCATAGTCCTCAATGGGCTCCCAAATATCCCTTCGCCAATTCTACAAAAGGGTGTTTCCAGCCTGGCGAATTAAAAGAAATGTGTAACTCTGTGAGATGAATCCACACATCACCATGCAGTTTCACAGATAGCTTATTCCTAGTTTTATCTGGGGATATTTGATTTTTCCCCATCGGCTTCGAAGGGCTTCCAAATGTCCCTTCGCAGATTGTACAAAAAGAGTGTTTCCAACATACTGAATCAAAATATAGGTTTAACTCCACGAGATGAATCCAGACATCACAAAGCAGCTTCACAGATAGCTTCTTTCTTGTTTTCATCTGGGGATATTCGGTTTTTCCCCAAGAGCCTCAATGGACTCCAAAATGTTCCTCTGCGGATTCGTGAACAAGAGTGTTTCCAACCTGCTAATGCAAAACAAAGGTTTACATCTGTGAGATTAATCGACACATCAACAGGCAGTTTCACAGATACCGTCATCTAGTTTTTATCTGGGAAATTCTGATTTCCTCATAGTCCTCAATGGGCTCCCAAATATCCCTTTGCTGATTCTGCAAAAGGGTGTTTCCAACCTGGTGAATTAAAAGAAATGTGTAACTCTGTGAGGTGAATCCACACATCACCATGCAGTTTCACAGATAGTTTCTTTCCAGTTTTTATCTGGAATATTCGGTTTAACCCCATAGGCCACAATGGGCTCCCAAATGTCTCTTTGCGGATTCTACAAAAATGGTGTTTCCAACCTGGTGAATCAAAAGAAACGTGTAACTCTGTGAGATGAATCCACACATCACCAAGCAGTTTCACAGACAGAATTTTCTAGTTTTATTTGGGGATGTTCTGTTTTTTACCATGCTCTTCAATGGGCTCTTAAATGGCCCTTTGCATATTCTACAAAATGAGGTTTTTCAACCTGCTGAATCAAAATAAATATGTAACTCTGTCAGATGAGTCCAGACATCACAGCACAGTTTCCAAGTTAGGGCTTTTCTAGTTTTATATGGGATATTCTGTTTTGTTTGTTTGTTTGTTTGTTTGTTTGTTTTCCCATAAGCTACAATGGGTTCCCAAATGCGCCTGTGCAGATTTTACAAAATGAATGTTTCTTATCTGCTGAATCAAAAGAAATATTTAACTCTGTGAGGTAAATCCACACATCACAAAGCAGTTTCACAAATATGTTCTTTCTAGTTTTATCTGGTGATATTCGGTTTTCCCCATAGGCACCAAGGTCTCCATAATGTCCCTTTGCAGATTCTACAAGAAGAGCTCTTCTAAACTGCTGAATTGAAAGAAAGGTTGAACACCATGAGATGAATCCATACATCACAAAGCAATTGTACAGATACCTTTTTTCTAGTTTTTATCTGTGGATATTCTGTTTTACCCCATAGGTCACAATGGGCTCACAAATGTTTCTTTGTAGATCTACAAAACAAGTGTTTACAACTTGCTGAATCAAAAGAAAGGTTTATCACTTTGAGATGAATCGATGTATCACAAAGTAGTTTCACAGACAGCTTCTTTGTAGTCTTTATCTGGGGATATTCTGTTGTTTTCCCATATGGCTAAAAGGGCTACCAAATGTCCTTTCACAGATTCTACGAAAAGTGTCTCCAGACTGCTGTATCAAAAAAAAGTTTTAACTCTGTGAGATGAATCCACACATCTCAAAGCAGATTTATACATAGCTTCTTTCTAGTTTTTATTTGTGGATATTCAGTTTTCACCATAGACCTAGAAGGCCTCCCAAATATGCCTTTGGATAATCTATTAAAACAAGATTTTTATCCTACTGAATTGAATGAAAGGTTAAACAATGTGAATTGAACTCACACATCACCAAGCAGTTTCACAAAGAGCTTCTTTCTAGATATTTGGGGGGATATTTTGTTTTTCCCTAGAGACCTC
>NW_016805292.1:0-241 GCF_001698545.2 Rhinopithecus bieti | reverse complement strand
CAGTATGACTTATAATCCTTTGGGTATATCCCCAGTAATGGGATGGCTGGATTGAATGGTATTTCTAGTCTTGGATTTTAAACATGGAAAGCCTATGTTGAGATGTGTTGAACATGTAAAACACATACTGTAACTATCAAGCTTTAGAATACAAAATTATACAGAACTCATTAACAATTTTTACATTGCTTACATGTTCAAATAATCATATTTTTAATATATTTGACTAAGCAAAAGATTA
>NW_016805291.1:0-235 GCF_001698545.2 Rhinopithecus bieti | reverse complement strand
GTTCATTCACTCACTCACTCACTTTCACTCACTCATTCACTCACTCACTCACTCATTCACTCTCACTCACTCATTCACTCACTCATTCACTCACTCATTCACTCACTTACTCATTCACTCACTCATTCACTCACTCATTCACTCACTCACTCATTCATTCACTCACTCACTCACTCATTCACTCACTCATTCACTCACTCACTCATTCACTCACTCATTCACTCTCTCACTCATT
>NW_016805290.1:100576-114811 GCF_001698545.2 Rhinopithecus bieti | reverse complement strand
CTCGGCCTCCCAAAGTGCTGGGATTACAGACTTGAGCCACCGCGCCCGGCCCAGAACATGAATTCTTCAACTGCTGATTGCTCTTCTTCATAATCATCCAAATGGACAATTTGGTGAATTATAGTACTGTGTTTTATTTTTCTGTATCTTACTGATGGTTATCTGCATTTCAATCTGTTACTGAAAGAACTGGTTTGATGCACACATCCCCCAGTTTCTATGTGCTTTACTCCAAACAGCTTGCATCTGCCGTCTTCCTTAGTGGACTATCCTTGTATTGTTGCAATATATTTTGCCCAGACGGATAGCTAGAGCCAGAAGTACCTGGGAGTTAATGTCTCCTGGGTCGCAAGTATCCAAAGAGCGACTGTGGCAGGAGAATAAAAGCCTAGCTTTCTTGCTTCTAGCCAGGATAACGTTTACTACATAATTCACACTCCAAATTATCCCGCAGGATCATGCTGAAGCTAAGGCTATTCCTGAAGTTACAACCTTGCTTGCACATTTCCTTATTGTGCCATGTAGGCTATTCCCTTGGTGGGTTTCTTCTGTTAATTCATCCTTAGTAAGTTACTTGCATGGAGTCTGTTTCTGGGAAGCTTGACCCAAAACAATGTTTATACTTGAATCCCCTAATTACAAAATCTGGAGACAAGAGAAAATTATCACTTGGCTTCTTTTAAATGTTAAGAGTTTATAGTCTATTATTTTATCTTGTTGAAATATTTATTTTTTTGATACCTAAATTCTGAGGAGGAAAACCTTGATCCTGGTAATCATGATGGAATAAACGTCATGAAGGCCACATCAAATATGTGCTGTAGAGCAGGCTATTATTCGATGTAAGTTTCTTCAAAGGATTAGGCATTTATAAGTTTTAAGCATGTTTTTAAGTTGTCATATATTTATATTAGACAAATGTAGCTCTTAAGAGGTTTTGTTCTAAAAGAAAAGTTGCTTTTGGAAGTTTGACAAAACAGACAAATAAACTAGCTTCCAATATCAGTAGGTAGGCTAATTTTTCTACATATATTTTTTAAAAGTAAAAATTCCCTAATCATATTTCCAAAGATATTGTGGTGGTTGGTGATAGTGGTGGTGTATGTGTGTGTCTTTAAAAAACAAATGCATGCATATTCTTAAGAAAAAAGAATTATGACTGTCCTTCTCATCTCTCTTACCATTCTTCAAACTCCTTAGATAATGAGTAACTCCAACTGTTTACAATTGATGAGAGAGTGCACCGGAGAGACACAGGTGAATGTAATTAAGTCTAATTTATTGAGGATATTGTCATAATCATTCAACTTTGGCAAAAGAAACAGAGAAGGTAGGAGAACAGGCAAGGCAGTGTATCTGAAAAGACAAGAAAAAATGTTTTAATGAGAGAGTAGTCGTTACTACTGAGCTACTGAGATATTGAATAAGACAAAAAAGGAATATTTATGCTGAATTTGGCAATTTAGCAATTTATAAGTGTGGTTTTATGGAGTACAGAGATGAATATTAGAGTCTTGTGTGTTAAAATATGAATGGGAAGGGAGAGAAAGAGATATTAGTAGACAAATGATTTTATAAGTTTGGTTGTCAGAAGGAGCAGAAAATGAGAAAATCTGGAGAGTTAAAAGGGGATTGTTTCAAAGATAGTAGATTATAGAGCATGTATTTATACTGTGAGAATAGGGAAGAGAAAGAATTATGATTCAATAGGGAGTGTAAATAATATGATAACAAATTCTTTGATAAGATAGAAGAGGAAGGTGCAGTACGTGTTGAGCATTTGTATCTATTAGGAATTCATTTGTATCAGTGGAAAGGAGAATATGGATGTGTTTATAGCCATAGACATAGGTTTGGTGGTGAGGAAAGGAGTTTGCAACTGATATCTAACTCAATATCCTGTATCTCTAACTTACATTGGTTACAACAGACAAGATATGGAGAAGCAACAAGCTCAGAGAAGTTAAGCTACTAGCACCATGAGTTAGTATAATCTGATTTTGCAGTAAGATAAAAGTGTACTTCCACTATACACAGAAGTTGAAATAAAGAATGACTAGTTATGATAAAGGTGAATGAGTTAATCTCTTTTAGGCAGATACTGAGAAGGTAAATCATGATCAGAGAGTAAAGTGGGATAGTCCTACCAAAACACAGTTTTCCCCTTTTGCTCTGTATCTTTTGGATTCTTCTACAGTTTTAACTCTTTTGCCTAATGAAGTACCTCTGAAGACCAACTCCCTGGCCCCTTGCTTCTCTGAGGCTCAACTTTACTTTGCAAATGCTTTCAAAACACTGACCTTTTGCTTTTAGCCATTTTGTTGAACCCCAAATTTTCCTCTGTTAATAACCATGCAAAGAATGTGTGTGTGTGTGCCTATGCATGCACCCACAGACACACAGATACAAACACACATCCAAACACTCCAGACAAAACAGTTTCACTCTTTACAAACCCTTGACTGTGCCACTCCATCCCAGAAGACAGACATATATGAATTATGAAATGCGTTTTCTATGCACATATTTGCAGTGAATGTCCTGAGAAATCAAGGCTCTCATACACACATATGCAGACATTCTGCCATTTTGTATTACCTATGCTTTTTTATCTTCTGTTATTTTCCCAGAGCTTTCTTTATATCTATATATTGCTTTTATTTACTGGCTGATTTGTTATATTTTCTATGATATTTTTTTCAGGACTCTAGACATATCTATTTGTACATCTCTATTCAAATGCTCTCTGTGTGGAAAATCTTATTTAGGAGATACATTTTAATTAGATATTTACATACAAATATAAGGAGACAAATTTTTATTTTTATTTCTACCTAATTTGGGGAGTAGTTACTTAGGCTTAACTGACTCACTTATTTGGAAAAACTTACTATTGCTTAAAAAAATTGTTCTTCTAACACATTTGATTGGTACAAGTAATCAAATCAAAAATATTTCTACTTTTTTAAATATTAGGATTCTTATCGTATGGAAATTATTGCGATATAATCCTTAAATTTTTTTATTTTATATTCATGGTATCACATTTACATCACACCTTTTCATAGCAGTCACAAATGCTTTCTGTTGATCTTACACTAAATTAGATAAAGTTTTATTAAAAGATACCAGTGACCCTCTACATGCAGCAATGACCAAGATTCTCAATATCTTCAAAATAGCTTAAAACTGGGTTAACTAGAAATAAAATTTAACTACCATCAATGTGTCAGTTACATGTTTAGCTCCAAATCCACATTGAATGGCCGGCTCTGTGATCCTGGAGATGCACCCTATAATATTTCTCTTTGCCAGCTCTCTGAGGCTAAACTTTGTCAGTGAAGGGTGCAGGAGAGATACTGAAAAGTGAAGGGATTTTTTTTCTTTTTTCTTCAGAGTCAGGTGAGTTCCTGTAGGCAGGCTTCTATAGCACATGTGGTTTTTGCAGTGCCCAGCTCTTACAACACAGCCAGTTTCTGCCATACCGTGAGGCTCCTGCAGCACTTGGCTGCAGTCATGTAGACCGGTGCTTCCTCTGAGTGAGCTACCCTGCACCCAAACTCAAGGAGCTTTGTAGCCATGGTGAATGTCTCCACTGTCCAGAGTCAAGGCTTTTTACTTTCCTATGAGATCTGGATTTCAGTACTAGGAAAATAACCCAAAAGGGGAGGACATTCTTTCAAACGTACTCCTTTACTTGAGCACTCTATCTTACCTTAGAGGCAATGTCTATATCATACATTTTCCTTTTTTTTTTTTTTTTTTTTTTTGGAGACGGAGTCTCACTTCTGTCGCCGGGCCTGGAGTGCAAGTGGCCGGATTCCAGCTCGCCTCCCGGGTTTAGTCATTCTCCCTGCCTCAGCCTCTTAAGTGACTGGAACCTACAGGCGCCGACACCTCGCCCGGCTAGTTTTTTTTGTATTTTTTGGTAGAGCGGGATTTCCACCGTGGTTAGCCAGGATGGTCCTTGATCTCTGACGTCGTGTCCGCCCGTCTCGGACCCTCCCAAAGTGTGTTTTCTATTTAAATAAAATTTCCCCACACATTTTTTCCTTTTGTTGATAAAAACATACGGATATTGTAAGGAAACCTCTGAATATTTTAAGAGAAGTGTTTTGGAAGTATAGGTGGGTAACTTTCTGGAGAATGGGCCTATACTACTTTTAAAGTCCTGGGGTCTCAGACAAAGTTATTCTCAATTGTTTGTCGGTTGCTGAAAAAAAAAAAAATTGGAAAATAGCCCGTGAGTGAACAAGGTATCTGACTTCTACACAATAAAACAGACAGTCACAAAACAATGTTATTTATGCCTAACCATATCCTATTCCCTGATTTTGAAATGACAAATTTTTTAAAATAATAACATAGATAAATATAGTAATTAAGTGGAACAAAATTTGTGTTAGTCCCCTGAGTCCTTTGAGAAAACAAAATATGAAATATAGGTAGGCCTTTTGCCCGTCCCACCCAAATCTCATCTTGAATTGTAATTCCAAGATGTTGAGAGAGAGACCTGGAAGGAGGTAAATTGGATTATGGGGGATGGTTTACCCATATGCTGTTCTTGTGATAGTGTGTGAATTCCTCACGAGATTTGTGGTTTTATAAGTGTCTGCATTTCCCCTGTTTGCACCTCTCTCTTCTGCCACCATGTGAAGAGGTCCTTCTTCCCCTTTCCCTTCCACCATGATTTGTAAGTTTTCCTGAGGTCCTCCCAAGCCCACAATGGAACTGTGAGTCAATTAAATCATCTTTCCTGTATAAATTACCCCAGTTGTGGCTTTATAGCAGTGTGAAGGATGGGACCTAATACCAAAATGTCCAAGACAGGATAAAACATATAAGGAATTATATGAGGAAAATGTATAAGTAAAGATATGGTAGTGTAGCCAGGAAAGTTGGTGAAAGCTGTCAGACCTGCTATGCAGCCTAACTCCTGAAGTGAGGGGAAAGAAAGAAAAATGTTTGGATGAAGCATCCTTAGATGGCCTTTTCAGTATATGAAAGGTTTTGGCAACACCAGTGGGCCGTTCTTAATGAAATTCAGTCCAAAAAGAGGCTTTGTGTTTTTCTAAGGAATGGTCCTGTCTAGAATCATTATTCCAGTGCAAAAACACAAAAATAAATTCGAGTTTAGCCAACAAGGGAGTTTCTTGTCGTAATGCTAACCTGTAGTAAGGCAAAACCTGATAATAAAATCACAGCTAAATATATAAATTCATAAAATATTCGTGTAGTGGGGTTAAAATCGCCCAAGAACTTTTTATTTCATTTTTGGCTTTTTCAATTATTTACTTATTTTTATATTTTTCTTATTTCATTTCCTTTTAACTGATCTGTACACTGAATCAATAATGTCCCCTTCAGGCTCCACTTTTCCCCCCTTTCTTTATTTTTTTTCTCAAATTTCTTTTATCTCCTTTTCAAGTTCCTCCTCTTTCTAAGGAAACAAATTTCTAGATTTGAGTGGCAGACTGAAGTCTTTGAAGGGTGGTCACTTAGTTCTTGCAGAAGGCCCTTAAGCTGTTGTCCAGAGGCCAATGCTAATACCATGGAAGAAAAAAGACATTAGCAAGACTATTCAGTTAATTCACCTCTTCACAGGTCATTTGTTTCCGAACAACTTCTCATCCTGCATGCTCCTTCCCAACCCAAGTTTCACATAATAGTAAATCGTTGACCAGGAAAATGACGATCCAAAAATGTATAACTTGACTCTTTTTTTGTATCCTACTGGATTATCTTTTTTTTCTAAACCAGTGTAAATAATCCTTAAAACCTTCCTATAGTCCCTTTTGTGAATAGTGTGCCACAATGAACATACATCCCAGTAGTGGGATGGCTGGGTCATATGGTACATCTAGTTCTAGATCCTTGAGGAATTGCCATACTCTTTTCCATAATGGTTGAACTAGTTTACAATCCCACCAACAGTGTAAAAGTGTTCCTATTTCTCCACATCCTCTCCAACACCTGTTGTTTCCTGACTTCTTAATGATTGCCATTCTGACTGGTGTGAGATGGTATCTCATTGTGGTTTTGATCATACATTTTCTACTCATGTTTTCCAGAGTTCTTTTTATTCCTTCCTAGACAATCCTTTATTTTTCTAATTCCCTGTTCTAAGTCAGTAATTCTTTACATCAAGCATTCCTCATTCAGATTACTGTGTGGTTTCTGTCTTCTGATTAGACCCCCATTTGTTAGAAGAACAATCAATAACAATATTATGTTTACTATATGTCCTCTGTGAGATTTAAGATTCTTCAGTGTATAAGGTTAACAGGTATCTGTGTATAAGATATGCCTCAAGTATCTCTGGAGTAGTAGGCCAAGAACCCAACAAGTCCAGAGTTTTGTAATAGTACAACTTCCATGTAATAACTTGGTTTATTATGACATTGGAACATTGGGCACCGAAAAGCATTTAATTTGATGAGGTAACTCGTCTAGGAAAATAAATTAACTTAAATCACCACAATGAATATATAAAAGTGGTAAATTTCAAGTCAATTTTATTTTCACATTGAAATAATTAAATTTAATGCATAAATGTGCCAGAGAAGCAGTCATTCCCAGGAAATTTTACATTTCTGTTGTAAGCAAGTAATGCATAATTCTAGTGTAGACTTAAAAGGTTTAAAACAAAATATATGTCAACTTGAAAAGTACTTCCCTTCAAATATCTCCACTCTAAAATTGCATGTTAAGTAGGAGTCAATGGAAGCCTGAGTAGGTGGAAGTAAATGCTAATTAAGGGGGTGACTTCATCAGCTCTGTACTCCTGGTACTTAGCACTGGTCCCCATGCATTTTGAGCACTCAATAAAAGTTTGTTGAAAAGGTGAGTGATTCATCTATATGTAGCTAGGATTATACTTCCTCTTTTTTAAAATACAAGATTAAAAACTTAAGACTGTAAGGAAGACTATAATACAGCCTTAATTATAGGTAATAGTGTCAGATAGGGGCTGTTTTCACCCTCTTCTGGCAGTATGAAGAGAGTGGAGGGGAAGAGAGCAAAACTTTGTAATTACAGCATTGGAAAATGTTTATAGCTTTTATAGCAATGGGAAGTCACCATTATTATTGCAAGTCACCTCTTCACTTGCTATCAGTGGGTGAAATTTTTACCATATTTTGTCTTTAAAATATCTTTTTTCTAGACAAACACTTGAGTTCAAGTGGATATATAGGAAATTCTTGCCTTCTAGTGGGTCAGTATAGCGGGAGCAAAAGAAAATATATAAGGCAATAAAAGATGTGGATTCTTGTCCCCAGTCTTCTAATACATCTCTCTGGCACTTGGTATTACCTTAATCTCTCCATTTGCAGATGATAATAATTTGCTTTGTCTCATGTCACAGAACTGTTTTGAGGATACAAGGAGATAGTGTAAATAAACATATTATAAATAATAAGTAGTAACAGGTATAAAATATTTTATGACAAGACCATGTTGACAGAAGACAGTCCTTCCTCAAAAGTTAAGATTAATTAGTATTTGCATGGGAGTCCGTATGATAATACCAAGTGCCATAGAGGCATATTAGATGTTATTATATAGTAGTAAGAAACATGAGCTTTGAAATCATTCAAGCCTGAGTTAAAAATTCATTTTCTGTTCTTTACTAATCAAAATACTTCGGGCAAGTACTTAATCTCACTGATCTCATTTCTTCTCATCTGTAAAATAAGAATAGTAGTATTTTGTTTATGGAATTAGGAGATAAAGATAAAATGAGTACGCTAAGCACTTATCACACAGTATATAAGACTTAGTAAATCCCCTACTAATGATAGCTCATAGAATAATAGATCTGCTATTTTGCACAAAGATGAACACTGAACTAATTATATACACCCAAATTGGAATTTTTGTACAACTGCTTTAGGCTCCTCTTTACCTAGTCGTTTTTCTGAAACCTTTGGGTACAGATCAGGTGAAACAGTCTAAGGTGAGAACTTATCAATTTTCATGTGTGTAAAAATCACCTTGGGAGCTTGTTAAATATGCAGGTTCTCAGATTTTAGTTCTGGAGATTTGATTTGGGGAGTCTGACTCATGTCCTGGGGATGAATGTTTAAAAATACCTCCAGTGATTCTGATGTAAGTGATTCTGTGTTGAGAACAATTGCTCAGTGTATGTCACGTTCAGAGGGACGATGCTAGTTACACTTAATTGCCACTTTTTCATTGTGTATATTTTACATCTTAGTCTATGATATCTTCTTTTCTCCTAAAGGTTTTCCTTTGTTATATTTTTAATGCCAAAACGAAAATATTTAGGATCCAAATTATTTGATGTCATTGGAATAGCTGCATTAAGAAAAGAAATTCCAGCTATTACAGTATAATATATAAGATTAAGAAAGACTTAGGTTTCATAGAGACTTTTGAAGTAATAAACTAGGGAAATATATGTTTCTGTGCATTTTGAATTGTACCATTTTGTGATCTCGATTTAGTTTCCACTTGCATTTCTGACATCTCTTAAAGGGTAGTCATGAAAACAGAAAATGAAAGAAGAATTAGTTTTTCATGCTTTCCATCGATAACATAAAATCCCCAAGAATATTTCCAGTGTTTGTTTTATTTGTTCAATCTTTGTTTGCATAATTTATTCTGAGGATATAGAGATTTGCCAACAATCATACTAATTTCAATGATTTGTGTTTGGTTCATGTTGTCTCAATTTGAGAATTTGTGTTAATCAATTATATTCTTCCAAAAAATAAAGGTTTACCAAATACAAAAGGAAATTATTTAAAGCTGTCTATATAAATACAACATCCTTAGACTTACTGGAAGATATTAGAATTAAATTAAAGTGTTTATTAAACAATTGAGATGAATACTCTTCATCATTATTATTGCAATAATAATAAAATATTCATAATGTTGATAGCATTGATTGAACACATTATGTCCCATTTAACATCATAATGATTTGTGAGGTGGGCAGTGGTAGCATTCTATTTATGGATGAGGAACTTGAGTTCCAGAGAAATTGAGAGTCCAAGATACATAGCTTGTAAGTGGTAGGACAGATTTGTACAAGTTTGTCTGATTCTGAATTTGAAAATTCAAGTAATACATTAATAAAATTTACAGTGAGTTCTAAATGTTCAAAAGAGAAAGTCTCACAGATTTTCAATGGTGGAATAAAGCATTTTCCCTTTCCATTTGGAAGGAAAATGGAAAAAAATAAATACATGCATTTAGTTCCCCTTAGGAAAAAAAAAATAATTTTCTTAGTAAGTACACAAATACATTCCAAACAATTTTATTTACACATTACTGTTATCAGAGTGGCAGGAACTGACAAAAGTTATCAACACATAGACAAAGGAGAGGAGATTGTTTAAGATAGCCTTGTCAGGAAGTCTGATCTCACCTAGAGCGGAGAAAAGAGCAGCATCATTTCAACTGGAAGTTTGACTTTCCGGGGCTCTGGACTTTCCTGAGAGATTGCACGGCAGCAAAGGATGCCTTTGCTTAGGGTGGAAATTCTATAAGATCATCTGAGAAAGTAGTCTTAGTTTTATTCTAAGATCATTTTCTCTTTGTGGATACTTCTGGCTATATGTAGAGCGATGACTATGTCTGCTGCTTGTCATGATTATCTGCAACCATAAAGTACATTGTAGGCATGATTTGTAAGGTAACTGAGTATTCACGCTGGGAACATACATATTCATGTATGTTCATTGTGATTCGTTGTGACTCTAAGTGTTCTCCACTAAACAAGAGCAGGAGCCCATGACAAAAAGACCTATTTTTAAAATTGCTTTAAGGCAGTGGTCATTAAGCTAAGGGCCAGGAAAAGAACAGGAATCAACGACTAATAGAAGAAGAATGGAGTCTTCCGCCTTAAATATTTTATCTAGACAAAATCTCTGGCTTTAAATACATATAATTTACCAGAAACAAATAGGTCTGTCCTAGAGAATATTATAAAGACTCACTCTGGTGAACTCAGAATTTTTCCAGCAAAAGAGATGTGGACAGAAGTGATATATATCATTTTAGGGCAGAGCTCACATATAATTTAAAATCTCTCTTTTCCCTCTACCTCAAGAACTGTAATGCTCCCAGGCCATGAATGGGTAATGGTCAGTAGCCTGTTAGGAACTAGGCTGCACAGCAGGAGGTCAGCAATGGGTGAGTGAGCTTTACTGCCTGAGCTGTGCCTCCTGTTAGATCAGCTGTGACATTTGATTCTCATAGGAGCATGAACCCTGTTGTGAACTGCTTTGCATGCCAGGGATCTGGATCTGGGCTGCATGCTCCTTATGAGAATCTAATGACTGATGATCTGAGGTGGAACAGTTTCATCCCGAAACCAACACCCACCCTGTACCCTGGTCCGTGGAAAAATTGTCCTCCACAAACCTGGTCCCTGGTGCCAAAAATATTGGGGACTGCTGCTTTAGAGAGAGTCTGAGTTCTGGAATGAAATTAATAAGGAAAAGAGCTGTGCTTGCTGTGGTTGTTCACCAATAGAAGTGAAGTTGAAAGTATATTAATCTTTGTTGTCATTGGGGCCAAGATTTGCAGCTCTTTTTAGCCCAGCATAACCTAGTTTGCTTATACATAAAGCCTTATGTACCCTTGCTTGCAGGAAGCCAAGAGAATATTCAGAAGAGTGTTACCTATTGCCTCAGTTATTATACCTAGGGCTTTATTATGAAAACTTTACATTTGTACCATGCAGAAAAAGAGGTGACACAAAGGGGAAAATAAAAAGTTGGAGGTGTAGAAGAGATGATGGAAGACTCAACAAGGTGGAGTCATTCTGGTAACTTTTGAAGAATGGCATAGACACAGAGAAAGTTAACTGATTTCCACTGAGAAGTTGTAGCACTCAGAGATTAATTTTATGTGTCAGCATGGCTACGCTGTGATGCCCAGTTGCTTGGTCTAAGATCAGTCTAGATGTTTCTGTGAAATTTTTTTTTATGATTAACATTTTAGTCAATTGGCTTTCAGTAAAAGCAGATTATCCTCAATAATATGAGTGAGTTTAATCCAATCAGTTAAAGGCCTTAAGAAAAAAGATTGAAGTCTCTCAAAGAGGATGGAATTCTTCCTCCAGACTAGCCTTGGATACAAGATCAACTCTTGCCAGAATTTCCAGTCTGCTACTCTGACAGCTCTGTTTCTCTGGAGGGCCCTGAATAAAAGCACCTTAACAACGCTGGGGGATTGAAAGAGGTCTTGATCCTCAACTCCTAGATTTCACAGTGTCAAGACAAATATCTAGTGTGTGTGCATGTGTGTGTGTGTGTGTGTATCTAGTCTGGTGTAATGCAAATCTAATTTTAAGAAGTATGATTTAAATGAAACATGTACATTGGAGGATGACTATCTACCCTTAAGATCATTTTTACTGGATAAGAATGGAGCATGTTACTGTAATTTTAACCCAGTTAAATATTACTTTAATCTAGTTGCCACAGCTGTTTGCTGTAACCAGTGTTTCCTGAATTTACAGAGAGAATTAAATAAAAATCTGTGTTATAGGAGACAGTGACTCTAGAATCAGAACATTCTGGGGGAACTTAATTTGGAAACTTTAATTGATGTAATTAATGCTTATGGAAGCCAGTTGGCAAGGAAAAGAAACTAATTAAGTGCTAAAAATTCACACAATGCCTTAAATTCTGCCATCAACATGTGTTATGGGTGATGAAGGAAAAGGTAATGGAACTGGAAGGAGAACATCAAAAGACCTGGGGGTGGGTGTGGCTAAGATTCACATGCTCTGTAGAGCAAATTCCTACTACCTATGTTTCAAATTCTCGTGGCCTTTGCACTGGTAGTAGATATTTTTGTAAATTAAATGTCAGAGAAACTATGGAAACACACCTCAGAAGTATGAACAGGAAATAGTATCATAGTCAGAATGTGGGTTAGGAAAGAAAGTGTTAATAGTTTCTCTCCCTTTACTGGAAGATGGCATATTAAAGAAGGATGGTTTGGTCAGATTAATTACCCACTTGCTTTCATTATGTTTGGATTTTATTGTTACTCTTTTTGAAACTCTTTGACTACTTTTAAGATTTTGCTCTTTGTCTTTGGTTTTCAGATCCTTGGTATAGTTTTGTCTCCATTTATCTTGATTGAGTTTTCTAGAGCTTCACAAATATATGGAAAAAAAAATTTATTAGTTTTGGAAAATTCTTGTCTATTATTTCTTTAAATATTACTTCTCCTTCATTCCTTTTATTTCACCATCTTGGAGCTAAATTATAATATTTTAGAACATTTCAACAATCCCCAATTTTCCTTATTGTCTTTTTTACATTTTTTATTTTGTTCATGTTTATTTCAGTTTGGATATTTTCTACTGATATTTATTTTAGCTCACAAATCTTTTCTTCATTTATTAAGTTTTAATTTTAATTATATATTTTACTTCTAGTATTTCCATTTGATTTTTTATAGAGTTAATTTTTTCATTTTATCTTTAATATATTAATCAGTTATTTTTAAACCTTGAACATATTAATATGTTAAAGGCCTACCTCTCAACATTAATATCTAAATCACTGAGAGGTTTATTCTATTGTTTGAGTTTTTTCTCTCCTGTTGCTGTCTTCTGGTATTGCTGGCAATTTTTGAATGATGCTGAACATTGTGTTTGATACATTCCAGAAATTCTGTAAGTTCTTATCTTCCTTCAAATGGGTAGTTACCTTAGCTTCAATCGAGCATTCAGAATAAAAAGACATCACCTCAATTTAACCATGAATTGTGCTGTTTCAAGGTTTGCTTTCATTCTTTGTTGCCTGCTTTTTTCTTATTTACTTTAGTCATAGGAAGTAATTCTTCAGAAATCTAAACAGAAATTCTGAGCTGATTTCGAGAGCCCTTCCTTCTTAGTGGATTCTAAATTCTAATTTTCTTCCCCTTTCTCTTGAAGAGACTGGAGCTGTGCAGCTGGTTGTCACATCACTGCTCACCTTCTTTGTCTCTCAATTCACACTATTTAGGAATCCTTAATTGCCTTTTTAAATGTTGCCTAGAATTATAGGCTCATCTCAATGAGTTTCCCTTCTCCCTGGGATCTTAGCCTCTCAACTCTGGCTTCTTTGATAGCTGTCCAAATCTTCAGAACAGTGTTTGGCTTATTTTGTTTTGTTTTATTTGTTTTTCATTATTTTAAAAATTTCATTTTTCTGATTGTTTTCAGGGTTGGGGGATGTATGTGAGTGCTATGTTATTTGAACTAAACTCAGAATACACATTTGATATAAGAATACTATTATTCCTTTCTTCAATTTAAAAAGTCTTCAGTTTTTTAGAGAAAATTCTCTTTAAATTTTGCTTTTTTTAAACATTTTCTCTATCTTTTTCTTCTGTCTTATAACTGCTGTTATATATAAAATACATGAATTATATATATACATAAATATACCAAGTTTTTGACTTTCTGTTATGTATTCTAAGTTAATTCCTTAGTGTAGTCTTCAATTCACTATATTTTTGGACAATTTCTAGCCTCGCCTAGAATTCTACTATACTTTGTTTTCTTTAAATTATGTCAATATGTTATTTTTGTAATTTATAATTGCTCTTCTCACTTATTTATATTAACTTTATATGAGTAATTATCTTACTTGTTTTTAATATAATTTACATAGGACATGTATAAAAGTTTGCCCAAGTTTCTTATGATAAAGTGAATATATAATCCAGTTGTTGATTTTATAGACCTTTTATCATTAAACTTTTGATTTGCTTTAGAATTTTAATGTTATTTATTACCTAGTAAACGTCTTCTCTTCCTTTAAGGCTTAGTTAAAATATAAACTTATTTGTCAAACTATCTTTAACTATTCATGTCTAAATTAATGATTAATTTCTCTGTCTTCCCACAACACTTTGATAAATGACATAAACTTATATAAAATGTAACATAATAAAATAATATATGTTTGTGTTTCCCCTATTGGATTAAGAGCTCTTTAGAGTAGGATTCTGGGCCATTTTTTAAATGTCTGCTTCTATCCAGTGCTTTAAATGTAGCATATAGCCAATATAACTTTTTAAATAATTATGATTATTCATATTTATATTTCTTGACTCGTAATATAGACTGAGAGGCCAAGAAGTGAGTTATTTACATTGGAGATCATATATATTATTTCTTGATTTTTCAGTTATTTCTAGATATTGAATTTTCCTAGAAATAAAATAATCTATTTTTTTTTTTTTTTTTTTTTTTTT
>NW_016805290.1:97948-100312 GCF_001698545.2 Rhinopithecus bieti | reverse complement strand
TTTTTTTTTTTTTTTTTTTTTTTTTTTGAGACGGAGTCTCACTCTGTCGCCCGGGCTGGAGTGCAGTGGCCGGATCCCAGCTCCGCCTCCCGGGTTTACGCCATTCTCCTGCCTCAGCCTCTTAAGTGACTGGAACTACAGGCGCCGACCACCTCGCCCGGCTAGTTTTTTTGTATTTTTTGGTAGAGACGGGATTTCACCGTGTTAGCCAGGATGGTCTTGATCTCCTGACGTCGTGATCCGCCCGTCTCGGCCTCCCAAAGTGTGTTTTCTATTTAGAATAAATTTTTCCCCACACATTTTTTCCTTTTGTTGATAAAAACATACGGATATTGGTAGGAAACTCTGAATATTGTTAAGAGAAGTGTTTTGGAGTATAGGTGGGTAACTTTCTGGAGATGGGCTATACTACCTTTAAAGTCTGGGGTCTCAGACAAAGTATTCTCATTGTTGTCGGTGCTGAAAAAAAAAAAAATTTGAAAATAGCCTGTGAGTGACAAGGTATCTGACTTTCTACACATAAAACAGACCAGTCACAAAACAATGTTATTTATGCTAACATATCCTATTCCTGATTTGAAATGACAAATTTTAAAATAATACATAGATAATATAGTAATTAAGTGAAACACAAATTTGTGTTAGTCTGAGTCCTTTGAGAAACAAATATGATATAGGTAGGCTTTGCGTCCCCACCCAAATCTCATCTTGAATTGTAATTCCAAGATGTTGAGAGAGAGACCTGGAAGGAGGTAATTGGATTATGGGGATGGTTTCCCATATGCTGTTCTTGTGATAGTGTGTGAATTCTCACGAGATTTGATGGTTTTATAAGTGTCTGGCATTTCCCCTGTTTGCACCTCTCTCTTCTGCCACCATGTGAAGAAGGTCCTTCCTTCCCCTTTCCCTTCCACCATGATTGTAAGTTTCCTGAGGTCTCCCAAGCCACATGGAACTGTGAGTCAATTAAATCTCTTTCCTGTATAAATTACCCAGTTGTGGGCTTTATAGCAGTGTGAGAATGGACTAATACAAAATGTCAAGACAGGATAAACATATAAGGATTATATGAAGGAAAATGTATAAGTAAAAGGATATAGGTAGGTAGCCAGGAAAGTTGGGGAAAGCTGTCAGACTGCTATGCAGCCTAACTCTGAGTGAGGGGAAAGAAAGAAAATGTTGGATGAAGCATCTTAGATGGCCTTTCAGTATATGAAAGGTTTGGCAACACCAGTGGGCCGTTCTTAAGTGAAATTCAGTCCAAAAAGAGGCTTGTGTTTCTAAGGAATGGCCTGTCTAGAATCATTATTCTCAGTGCAAAACACAAAAATGAAATTCAGAGTTTAGCAACAAGAGTTCTTGGTCAGTAATGCTACCTGTAGTAGGCAACCTGATAATAAAAATCACAGTATATATAAATCATAAAATATTCAGTGTAGTGGGTTAAAATCGGCCCAAGAACTTTATTTCATTTTTGGCTTTTCAAATTATTTTACTTATTTTATATTTTTCTATTTCATTTCCTTTTACTGATCTGTACACTGAGTCAATAATGTCCTTCAGGCTCCACTTTTCCCCTTTCTTTATTTTTTTTTGCTTTCAAATTTTCTTTTATCTCCTTTTCAAGTTCTCCTCTTTCTTAAGGACAAATTTTCCTAAGATTTGAGTGGCAGACTGAAGTCTTGAAGGGTGGTCACTTAGTTCTTGCCAGAAGGCCCTTAAGCTGTTGTCAGAGGCCAATGCTAATATCCATGGAAGAAAAAGACATTAGCAAAGACTATTCAGTTGAATTCACCTCTTCACAGGTCATTTGTTTCCCGACAACTTCATCATCCATGCATGCTCTTCCACCCCAAGTTCACATAATAGTAAATCGTGACCAGGAAATGACGATCCAAAAATGTATAACTTGACTCTTTTTTTGTATCTACTGGATTATCTTTTTTTTTTTCCTAAAACAGTGTAAATAATCTTAAACCTTCCTATAGTCTTTGTGAATAGTGCCACAATGAACATACATCCCAGTAGTGGGATGGCTGGGTCATATGGTACATCTAGTTCTAGATCCTTGAGGAATTGCCATACTCTTTTCCATAATGGTTGAACTAGTTTACAATCCCACCAACAGTGTAAAAGTGTTCCTATTTCTCCACATCCTCTCCAACACCTGTTGTTTCCTGACTTCTTAATGATTGCCATTCTAACTGGTGTGAGATGGTATCTCATTGTGGTTTTGATTTGCATTTCTCTGATGGCGAGTGATGATGAGCATTTTTTCATGTGTCTGTTGGCTGTATGAATATCTTCTTTTGAGAAATGTCTGTTCATATCCTTTGCCCACTTTTTGATGGGGTTGTTTGTTTT
>NW_016805290.1:94645-96821 GCF_001698545.2 Rhinopithecus bieti | reverse complement strand
AACCTTCCTATAGTTTAATACGAGATGATTTAAAGATGTATCAGTCACAGAATCTACATAAAGTAATATAATTTTTTTCTCTTATGAGTAGATTTTTCCATTAAATTGGATTTTATAAGATATACTTCCCATGACCTATAAGTTACAAAGGTTAAATCTGATTATAATTTATTTATTTATTTATTTATTTATTTATTTATTTATTTATTGAGACGGAGTCTCGCTCTGTCGCCCAGGCTGGAGTGCAGTGGCCAGATCTCAGCTCACTGCAAGCTCCGCCTCCCGGGTTCACGCCATTCTCCTGCTTCAGCCTCCCGAGTAGCTGGGACTACAGGCGCCTGCCACTTCGCCCGGCTAGTTTTTTGTATTTTTTTAGTAGGGATGGGGTTTCACTGTGTTAGCCAGGATGGTCTCGATCACCTGACCTCGTGATCCGCCCGTCTCGGCCTCCCAAAGTGCTGGGATTACAGACTTGAGCCACCGCGCCCGGCCCTGATTATAATTTAGGAAACAGGTTTACTTTTAATATCTTGGACAATTTAAATAAAAAATTCTGTAGTTTAATAGGCAAGCCTTTTATTGCTATCAATAACAGAGATGTTAACAGTAGATATCCTTATAAGTATTATGAGCAGATTTGTCTAATAAAAATCATAACTTGAATTCAGTTGAACTCATTGTTTAAAATTAGCTGCTTACTTGAAGTAAAAAAACCAACATGAAATTTAATTTGGTCTTTATTGTTTTTTCCCTTCCACGTCACCGTCCTCTCTCAGTATAGTGAATTACAAACAATTATGAGAAACAACAACACTTTTTTATATTGTGGATCTAACCAGATCCTCATGGGCAGCTCATGTTCTCACTCAGGAGACACTTTGAAGCAGAACCTAGCATTTTATCATATCGAAAAAGCAATAATCAGGCTTCTAACAGCTTTTGTGTGTAGTCAGAAAAGGAAAATTATTTTGCATACCCTGTCATATAACCTCATCCTCCATCTAAATATCTGTTTTTTCTGGAGTCCCACATTTCTTCCAGCAGCCTCACCTCCTTTGCATTCCATTATCTAACCTCTTAAATCCTTTGAAGCATTCTTTATAATTTATTCTGTTAAATTGAATTAAGTTTGGCCTAAAATTGCCTCTGTACATATTGTAAGTTGGGACTAAAAGTGACATTTTCTTAGATTATGTTAAGCATACTGATCATTTGTATATCTGTCTGGTCACTTGGGACCATAATGGAGCCACGATCATTAAGTGGAGGGTAGAGTGTAAGCTAGAAATGTATTAAAAGTAATAATGTATTTATATAATGATAATTAATAATTGTTATGAAAAATGTACACAGTTTGAGAATGTGAAAGGATTGTCTTCTGAGCATTTGCAAGTTATTATTTTCTCATAGAAACAGTTGTATAGAACCACTATGTTAATGATTATTACAGCTAAAATGTATGCAGCAGTTGCTTTACATGGATTGTCCTTTTTAGTTTTAACAGTAGACCAGTGAGGAAGTTACAATTATTTTCCCTATTTGCAAGATGAGGTAATGAAGACTGATAAGTTAAATGGCTCACAGAAGAAAATCTAAATGAAAGACTATTGAGCCTACCTGTGAACTCATGCGTTTCTAGCTTTTACCTATTTCACCACGTTTCCGCTACATTTATAATTGGTAGAATTTTAGATCATCCCACAAAAATTATTTAACCTATAATGGATGAAAGGAAAACTTGATTTGATTACATTCATCTTATTTTTTCAAAGTACTAATTTTTAAAAGCCAGCAACTCTATCTTTGGCTCTACAACCCTTAAGCAATAGTTCACAGAGGAGAATAGATAGCATAGCTCCTTGCTTATTCTTTAATTTGCATAAGGGAAGTGACAAGAGCTCTCCTAGTGTCATATCCCAAGAGTTAAGGATTGGACATCAAAGGTCAACTGACTTCACATACCTAGCATTTGAGCAGAATTTGCCAACATAATTGAAATTAGTTGAAAATTGTGTTTGTTCAGAGTACCTTTGACTTTCATTGAGTTGCTGATTTTCTTTCAACTGTGTATGTAAGTGTGTTGCCAACATAATTGAAATTAGTTGAAAATTGTGTTTGTTCAGAGTACCTTTGACATTCATTGAGTTGCTGATTTTTCTTTCAACTGTGTATGTAA
>NW_016805290.1:87260-93583 GCF_001698545.2 Rhinopithecus bieti | reverse complement strand
TTGCCAACATAATTGAAATTAGTTGAAAATTGTGTTTGTTCAGAGTACCTTTGACTTTCATTGAGTTGCTGATTTTTCTTTCAACTGTGTATGTAAGTGTGTTGCCAACATAATTGAAATTAGTTGAAAATTGTGTTTGTTCAGAGTACCTTTGACATTCATTGAGTTGCTGATTTTTCTTTCAACTGTGTATGTAAATGTGTTGCTTGTGTTTAGTAACAGTAATTCGCATATCATAATGTTGAATGATAAATATTTATAAAATTAATATTTATTTTCCTACTATAATTCCTAGACATTATGCACATGAATAGTCATTATTTAAAGTTAGCTATGATTTATAATAGTCATTATTTAAAGTTAGCTATGATTTATAAGCATTTATTTTACACTTACAATCAAAAAGGAGAAAAAATATGAATTTCTAACTGCTGAATTTCCAATTGCCCATTAATTTGGATTGCTTTTGTTGAGTAAATGTACCTGATGTATTTTGGAGAGAAATAGAATGTAAGATTTATTAAATTTTTAGTTTGTTCTGCGTTCTGATGTAGTTACCTCAAACCATTTTCCTTCACAGCAGAGTAAAGATCTACTTTTCTCAATGGCATGGCAAATGCAGTAAAAAATTTTGAATGTTTTGAATGAACTTTTAGTAACAGTATGACTATGTCTTTAGTTACAATATAATTTGAATATGTTTTCTATGTCAGTCTGCAAAGAGATACATTGAATTTAGTCACTAATCAAGTAAAGACTAAAGTCAGTATTATTTTGATGGTTTTATGCATATAATATGAATTCACATGAATCAATCATCTCATTAAAAAAGATAAATAGCAAATATGATATTTGCTTAAAATAAATATTTAAAATTTAATTAAGTTATTTAGTTTATACATACATAATATTTTCCCATGGTAATTTTTTTGTTTATAAAACAAAATGCAAATTGCATTCTCTTTTTTCAATCAATATAGTGAAAATTATCTTTTTATGTCTTTATCATGAAATTATTTTAAAATCATAGAAAATAAACCAAAACTAAAACATGTTGTTTTATACCATGGAAAATAAAAAGATTAATTATATAAATTAGAATGTAAGAAGATAAGTCACTCTTTTATCTTTGTCAATTAAGTATTATAGCATTCTGGGGGGGTTATGTCAATGTAATTTATGTAAAAGTATTGTTTCTGAATTTTCTAAACGTGTCTTCCAATATTTAAAATACATTTATTTCATTAAGCTTACTAAGAGGTATACAATATTTACTAATATACTTAGATATAGTTGGTGTTATGGGTTGAGTTTTGTCATTCTAAAAAAAAAAAAAGAGATGTCAAATTCCTAATTTCAATCACCCAGGATGCAACCTTATTTGGAAATAAGGTTGTTGCAGGTATAATTCATTACATTAAGATGAGGTCCTATTGGAGTAAGGTGTGCTCCTAATCCAATATAACTTGTGTCTCTATAAGAAGAAGGCTATATGAAAACAGAGACACACAAAGAGAACACTATATACAACCAAAGCAGAGATTGGAGCTATATATGCTTCTACAAACCAAGTAATGCCAAAGATTGCTGGCGAACCACAAGAACCTAGGAAGAGTAAAGACAGGATTCCTTTACAAGTTTCACAGGGTGCATGGCTATGCTAACTTCTTGATTTCAGATATGTCTAGGACTGAAGATCTCTTGATTTCAGATATCTCTAGGACTATCACAAAAAAGCATTTCTGTTGTGTTCAACCATCCTGTTTGTGGTAGTTTGTTATTGCTGGATTCAAATGATCAACCCTTGAATCCAGATAAAAAAATTTTTGGCCTTTAAAAATAACATTTATAATGTGTAGGCAAGAATTAATTACTGAATAACTATGATATTATCTATAATTTCCTGAAAAGAAAATAGAGCATAATGGATGGAGTGCTGGTATGAGAATGACACCACGTCTGTGTAATTAACTCTGGTTATTAACTGTAGAGAGACATTTTGCTTTCTCTGGCCAGCAGTTTCTCTATCCTCCAAATAAAAATAATATCTCCCAATGTGCCTTTAATAAGCTGATTTGGATACTAAATAAGGATATATTTCCCAAGTTGTCTGGAAATTTAAAACTGTGTGCCAACGTAAGAAAATATCTTCATACACCCTGATTTTCTGCACAAGCTTCTCATTTTTCAGATATTGTACTGTTTAATTATTTCTGTTTCAGTGACTTAATTCACTAAATATACCATTTCGATACAATTTATGACCATTTGTACTTCTTTAATTGTAATTTCTGAGAATTATTTATACTAAAACATTCCTTTCTCAAAATAAAATAAAAAAAATCTAAAATGTTACTATATCCAGCTCAGAACACTCTTTAACTCTGAAACCTTAAGTTTGTATTTCTCAAAGATTTCTCAGAATAACATGTCAAATATGAAATTTACAAACTTTTCTCTGAAAAGTGCTCTACTCTTTTCATGTCAGAGAACATCTCAACTTTAATCTAGTTTAAGAACCAGATTCTTAAAAATCTGCTGTCAACTCTGTTACTCGTATCTATTTGTTTCTCAGGGTTGTCTTATACATCTCTATAAAATTGTTCCAATTCATCTGTATATCTCTTTCCTGCTGTCATACTTTTAATTTTGAACTCATCATATCTTGGCAATTTTGTCTGACAAAATGCAATAAAATTTCTAAACCACCTTCCACACTGCTGCCAGAACTCTTTTGAACTGCCAATTTGGTTACATGAACATCCTTGTTCCCTTGGATTTGTTTCTGGTTTCAGACACATGTATAAAGGGTAATGGTATGCAGGCTTCCCCTCCCTACTCCCTACTCTTTGGTGGTAACAGTGCATCTACACTTGTGTTATCTGAAAGTACCTTGTTTCCTGTTCTGATATTTTTTGATGCTACTTTTGAGGTTGTCATCTGGAAAATTCTATGTATACAACTAAAAATATAGGAGGATATTATCCAGTTGAGACATCCTCAGCCAATGGAGGATAAAAGCCGTAGATAAATGGCTGCTGATGAAAGTAAATTCACTTTTAAACACACACACACACACACACACACACACACACACACACACACCCCTCAGCCCAGTCAATAGAAGAATATCATTATGCTTTCAAATAATACCTCATTTTTCATGAAACTCCATGGTGCTGGAGCAATATTTCTCAAGGTAGGCTTTGGTAGGACATTTCTCTATTATTATTCTATCTACACATACCATTCAGGATGTGGTATGTCTTTGGGAATGACCCACACTGTCCCCTTTCCTCTGTCTTCTAAAGTCCGAGGTATGGCTTTGAATAGGGGTGATTATTTTATTCTGATATTTGAGACAATACTCTGCATAAATCATTATTCTCCCGTTTTCCTATTCTCACTGGATCTTCTGTTACCTTAAATATATGTTCTCCTCAATAGGTCTCAGTAAATTGTGTTCAGAAACAAAAGCCTGGAAGACCCACCACAAATCTTTCACAAGGCAAGCAGAGCAGAGCCTACTAGAAAACAAATAGCTAACATATAAAAAGAAATCATAAATGGATATTTCAAAAATTATCTTGCCACAAATGTATTCCCTTAGGCCACTTCTCTGTTGAATTATTTGTTATTTGAAAAATTAAACTTAGAGATGCAGAGTATGGTGTGGAAGGCAGATATTTTTAGGAAAATAAATGAGTATAATCTTTTTTCTTTCCTTCTTAAAGCACTGGAAAGCAAAAAAGCAATGAATCAGTTTAGAAATATAAGCCAAAACTGACCTGTGAAATTCACCTCTTTGCATAGAATTGACTACAAAGTCAAGTTACTAGTACAAAGTTTAGAATTGTAAGATTAAACTTAAAATACCTTAAAGTGAGTAATAGCATTTGCTTTTCATATTTAACTTATTTCCTTAATTCAAATCCAACAATCCATCTAGAATGTTAAACTAATTGGTTTTCCCCCAATACACCTATATAATTCTTCTATATAGTTTCTCATTAACTTCTGAAATAGAAATCTGATTTGTAGGTTAAGTGAATTTGATTCTGATTTTATATTATCCTGTGTTTGTTTTACACTATACACTGTCAAAAAACAGCATATCCTTCTACATATCTAGAAAGATTTTTCTCTCTAATCAGAAATATTTATAAGAGTAGCAATGGAGTTTGTATAAACTCCCACAAAATAATTATTTCAATCCTTACTGGAACAAAATCTTTCTCCATTCTAACCTTTGGTCTAAAGACGTAATTTTTTAATACTGTTTTCTTTTCAATTCATTGTGTTGTAAGATTACTTACAATTTATGCAATAAAACATATTAGAGTTACTGCATTCTGTAGGTTTAATCCAAGTCCATTTAATTTTCCTCAAAAGACTATTATCTCTATTTTAATGATATATTTTACTATCCTATTTAAAACATTTATAAAAGTTATGTCATGTTGCTTAAGTGTGGGATATGTACCATTTATACTAAGATTTTATCCCCTATCACTGTCTTATTTACCATTTATTGAATATCCTGTTATTTGCAAGGTATTGACATACATCACATTGGAGAAACAATGATAAATTAGACATTGGACAGCTGAAACAGTGCAGGTAATATAGCTGTTTAGATGGCTGACATGAGTAAAACATAGAACTCCAACTTTGAATTTGATCATTTGAAGGTGAGAAAAAGAAGAGCCTTTTATATGTAAGGAAACTATTGAGCCAAAACAAAAAAGATGGAAAAAAGTTAGTAAATAAGGAAAGCAGCAAGTTTTGGACGAGCAGAGTCTTTGTAAAGAAAGGGAGTGGAATATGACGTTTAAAAGGAATGTTAGCTGTAGACCATGGAATTACCCAAGGCTAGTGTGAGAAATTGGGGCTTTTATATAAAAGAAGTAGAGATTCATTGAAAGTTTTTGAGCAATCTAGTGGCATGTTAAGAATTACTAGGATTAACTCATCAGTTAACTATAACATTAATTAAGATTAGGAGACTCCGTAAGAATAAAATGATTGACTCACCCAACATTTATTTAATACCAACTATATACAATGTACTGCTAAGAATTACAGACTTAAGTAACAGAATAAAAATTCTTATTTCAGAGCTTGCAAACCACTGGGAAGAAAAATTAGACGTTTCAAATTAAACCATATAAGAATAAATAATATTTAGAAGTATTAAATATTTGCTCTGGCACTCGAGTGATCAATAAATTAGAGGGTAGTTTTGTGATAGGGGCATGTATCCTGGAGTCAGCCTGGATGTTAGTACTGGCCCTACCATCTCCTAGCTATGTGAATATAGGCCATTTAATCTCTCTGTGAATAAATATTTCAGCAGTCACATTAAGAAAATAGTAGTTAATATCTCATAGGTCAATTGTGAGAATTAATGACAAAATATATAAAATATTTAGTATAACATCTGGCATATTTTAAACATTCAAGAAGTGTTTGCAGAAATGAAGTCAGAGTTGACTCTCCTGGTAACCATAAAAGCTAGGAATGCTAGGAAGATCATTTAGCTCAGATCTTTTGAGGTTAGGGTTTAGCTCAAGGTAGTCTTCATGAAACATCCAGTCTGTGATTAATATAACTCAATCAAAGACTTGCAGACAAATAAAAGAATGAAAGTCTAGGAAAGATTGTATACATTAGAACCCTACTTAATCCTGCAAGATGTAAGATACTATTGCATTTGTTAAAATATGGAATACTATGAGTTCACTTATTTTGAAAAGAGATCCTCTGTGATGAGTAATTTTGAAAAATGACAAAGATCATCTGTGATGAATAGTTTTGAAAAATGATAAGGTCAGTGGGGCTGAAACTGCAGTGATTCAGTTTGGAGTGATGAAATTACAAAAGGAGAAAATTGTACTGGGTAGAAAATGGGGCTTGGAAATATGGACCCTTCTAGAGATAGAATGTGCAGAACATGATAAGGGATTGATTATGAAAGTCAAGACAAAGAAGGAATAAGGGATAATGCCAATATTTGCAGTCAGAAGGCTTGGATGAAGTTAAAAAATCAACAGATATAGGGAGTAAATGCAGAAGATTGTATGCAAAACAAAGATGAGCATTTCTGGGTTGAAGATACAAAAAATAAAGCTCTGCCAGAGCATAAGTGTAGATTGTCTTCTGAAAGATGGGAAGTAAATATATACATTTGTGAGTGAGTGAGTGCTACCCGAGGTCAATAGCATAGGCTAGGATATTTGCTGATATATCTCAATCAAACCCTGTGAATGAAAGAGGCCAAAACAAAACAAAAAAACCCAAACAAAGAAACTAAAAAAAAAAAA
>NW_016805290.1:81740-86981 GCF_001698545.2 Rhinopithecus bieti | reverse complement strand
AAAAAAAAAAAAAAAAAAAAAAAAAAAAAAAAAAAAAAAAAAAAACCTTTTTGTTAGAATACTTATGTTAGAAATCTGTTATTTTTTTTTCCTTTTCTTAAAAAAGAAATAACTTATTTTAGTTCATTGAAACTGCCTTTCTCTTCATTTTTGAAATGTAGAAGTAATAATTCACTTGTAGAATTACTATAAAAAGATAATCCCTTAAGATTCCAACCTATCGAGTCAAATTATTTGATATTTTGGTTTATGTCATATTAGACTTTTTCTTTTGCAAAGAAACCTAATTTTGGAAAAGGCATTTCACTTCCCTGGCATTTTCAATAATCTTCAGATCATCTTGACATTGATTTTTTTGCATCGTATCTCTACTGGAATGAAATTTCCCACCCTTTATTTACGTTGAATTTGCTTAGTCTAGAGATGACATTATGGATCATCTTTCATGTGAAATATGAAATGAGGCTTGATTCCCCATTGCTTCTGGAAGCCATCTTGTGATCTTGAGATGAGGTAGTCTCTGGACAAAGACTATATATACAAAAAGAATGTAAATAAAAATGCAGTCCTTGTTTTCAAGGACGTATTTATCCAAACGTATGATCATCTGATCATTCATTTTATATATATACACACATATATATACAACAATTGACTTCAGGCCTCTTCTAAGTATGTAGAAAACTGAAGAGTGTTTTTCCTACCGTAGCAATGAGAGAAAACTAGATAATATATAAAATTATATTTTCTTGAATTCAAAGAGTTGAAGTCACAGAAAAAGCCAGCATGAAATTTAAAGAAAGATGGGGCACAGGTACTAACACCCATGTTAGTAGACAGGAGTAGACAAGGCAAGACTAAAAACAGATAAAAACAAGTCTGCTCCAATTTTAACATATTGCTAACATCTGAGTGGAGTCTCATATGCAAGTATAGAACAATGAGAGCAGCATAGACGGCAAGCTCAACTTAAAAACCTCCCTGAGTGGGCATGAGAAATACTGAGGGTGGCCAGGAGAGCATTTTTTAGTAGATAAGCCTTGGAGAAGGGAAGATAACACAGGAAAAACAAAACAAAACAAAACAAACAAAAAGTTCCACAGAGATATACTCAATCCAATCTTTCATAAATAACAGAAGTAAGTCACTAAGAGATGGGTTAGGACCATTTTAAATCTATCACAGGAGGAAAATTAGAATAACTGAGAAAATCCCATACCTGAGTACCAGGGATGAAGGCCATACATAAATATGAAGCTGAATCAGAAAAAGAGATAACCTTCCTTACCTTGCACTATGTCAGTGAGGGTAAGTAACAAGAAATAAGTAACCAGTGGGGAAAGGTAATGCACATGGAGAGACACTCTCCATGAGATGCAAAAGCACAGTAAGGGGATAAAGCTGCGAGTGGAGCTGGACCATAAAGGGAAACTCCTTGATAATTCAACTAAAACCCTAAATACAAAGTACTACTGGGGGAATTTAGAGCTGATGATTCACTAAAAGTATCTATGGCAAAACAATACCCAAATAATGCATAATTCCTGTCAATTTCAACTCAATTCCCAGACTAAAGTCAAAGTAGAAAATAAAGCATGCCCATTTCATCACAAACACTTCTTTCCTTTGTCTCTGTTGTTCTATGTACTATGTCTGACATACAATGAAAAATTAAGTGATATACAAGAGACAAAGAAGAAAAACCAAACATACAAGAAACAAAGCATTCAACAGAAGACTCAGAGATGACGCAGATATTGAAACTGTAAGTTAAGGAATTAAAAAATGCTCTCTGATTAATATTTTTAAAGCCCCTAAAAGAAAAGACAACATGCCTGAAGAGACTGGAGGGTATTTCAGCCAAGAGAATAAAAGGAAAAACAACAATAAGAATGAGTGACATTCTACAACTAAAGTAAAAACATAGTAAGAGAGATGAAGTGTGATGTTGATGGGCTCATCATTAAACTCAACAGAAGCAAGAAAAGAATTGATAAAATTGTATATAGGTCAATAAGAATTACATAAATTAAAACAGAAAGAGAAGAGGAAGAAGAAGAAAAAAAGAAAACAGAGTAGACCATCAGGAGATGCAGAATAATATGAAATGTGAGCATGTGCCTAAGTGGAATTACAGGAAGAAGAGAGAGAAATAAGAAGATAAAAGATATTTGAAAAGACCGTGGCCGAGGATTTTTAAAATAATGAAAGGGACATGAAATGCAAAATTTCAGCTAAGAGAACTTCACACAGAATGAAAAGCAAACCAAGCTAAAACAAATAGAAAATAGTTTTTTAAAAAAGAAAATATACATGCAGATACATTATACTCAAACTGATAAGCTGGTGGTGACAGTTAATAGAAAATATTTAGGACAAAACAGAGATGAAGAGAAGAATTGTGAAGACAATCAAAGAAAAAAGACACACTAGTTATAAAGGAACAAAAATTAATTACAGCAGATCGCTTGGCAAAAACTATACAAGACAGACAACAGCTATCCAGTGTTCTCTGTTTTGTTGTTTTTGTTTTTCAGTAAGTTACACATATACTTATCATGGCCCAAGTTATGTAGACAGAATTTTGGCCCCCATGACCTTCATCTTCTGGTATTACACTCTGGGGTGTTACTCTACTTGGTAAATGGGACCTTGCAGATGTAACTAAGTTTTACTAGTCAATTTATTTAAAATAGGGAGATAATTCTAAATTCTTCAGGAGAGCATATAATCATATGATCTGTTACATGCGGAGTAGAGCTTTATTGTGGCTGAAGGAAGAGAAGATGAGGTAGGCTCAAAGTATGAGGGCTCAATGAACCTTCCTAGTTTGAAAATGGAGGGGACTGCATGAAAAGTGGGAGAATGGACTGACTTCTACCAACATCCTGAATGTGTTTGACAACAAATATTACAGAACCTTGTGAGCAATGCAGTTCTGCTGACACCTTGATGTCAGCTTTATAAGACTGTAAGCAGAGAAGTCAGTTGAGAGACTCTGTGCCTAATATTTGGACTTATAAAATAATGAGATAATAAATAGGTGTTGTTTAACACCACACATTTGTGATAATTTGCTGTAGTGGTAATGGAGAACCAATACATCAGATACTTACTCAAGAGAAAGAAAATCATCATCATATAAAAACTTGTACAGAAATGTTTATATCAACTTGATTTGTAACTACTCAAAATGGAAATTATTTATATAGCTTTTGATATGTATAAACAAGATGAGTTTCTAATGACACTTAAAATTTGATATTTGTCTTCAGTAGAAATCTCTTTTAAATGAATACTATTTGATTCTGGCTTGTAAATGGTAATTCTGTGAACTAAAGAAACAGCATTACTCAAACACAAGATTCTCTGATATTAATTAATTTATCCTCTTTATATAACCTTTTACTCTCTCATAGAAAAAAATTAAATTTGTTCAGATTTTATTTGTACTTTCTAAATTCATATAATTTGCTATCTACTAACTTATATTCTGCTAGATGATTACACATTGATTATTAGATGACTTATTATATTATCTTCTCAGAGTTTGAGCTTACTGGTTCATGATTGCCAGTGCATTTCTCTACCACATACATAATTTAAGTTACAAGAGCTAGATTACTATTATAGCTTTTCAGATAGTTTTCCTTAGTCAATGTTTTTAAAAAAATAGTTTCTCAAAAATAACATCTTCAAAATAATTTGATAAAGTCTAACATCCTATTATAATTAAAAAAGAAAACTTCTGAAAAATTAAGAGATTGGATGCAGTGGTTTATGCCTATAATCTGAGTACTTAGAAAGACTGAGCAGGAGGATTGCTTCAGGTCAGCAATTCAAGACCAGTCTGGGAAACACAGCAAGATCCTGTATCTACTATATATATATATATGAAAGCCAGGCATAGGAGCATGCACCTATAGTCCTAACTACTCAGGAGGCTGAAGTGGGAGGATCACTTGAAGCCAGGAGTTTGAGGTAACAATGAACTATAATTGCACCACTATACTCCAGTCTGGATAACAGAATAAGACCCTGTGGAAAAAAAAAAAGAAAGAAAGAAAAAGAAAGAAGGAAAGGAAAGAAAAGAAAAGAGTAGAAAAGAAAAGAAAGACAGACAGACAGACAGAAAGAAAGAAAGAGAAGGAAGGAATAGAAGGAAACTTCCATGACATAATAAAAGACATTGCTATTGGCTGAATATTTGTCCCCCAAAATTTATATATTGAAATTATAATTTCCAATGTGATGAGGAGGTGGGATTTTGGTATATGATTAATTAGGTCATGACTACAGAACCCTCATGAAAGACATCAGTGTCTTTACACTAAGAGACCCTGGAGGAGAGTTCCCTTGCTATGTGAGAACATAGGAAGAAGATGGCTATCTTTGAACCAGGAAGCAGCTCACCAGACACCAAATCTGTTAGCACTTTGATCTTGGACTTCCCAACCATCAGAAGTATGAGAAATAAATTTCTGTTGTTTATTAGCCTTCCAGTCTATGGTAATTTGTTGTAAAAGCTTAAACTGTTAAGAGAATTTTCAAGCTTCAACACAGGCATTTTTTATTTGCAAGCTGTTATATTTTTTCCTATAAAAGCTTAAACACAGAGATTTATGAAAAGTCTATAGCTAACATTATCCTCAGTAGTGAAAGACTGAAAGCTTTCTCTTTGTATCAGGAACAAGACCTGACCATGTCTATTCAACATTGTACTGTAAGTTCTAATCAGAACAACTAGGCAAGTAAAAGAAATAAAATGTATACAAACTAGGAAGAAGTAAAATTGTTTATTTGTAGCTATGATCCTATATATAGAAAATCTTGAAGAATATGCACATGTGTGTGAGTGTGCATACCCACACACAAGATTCTGGAACAAATAATCAAATTTGGCAAAGTTAAAGATTACAAAAGCAACAAAGAAAATATTAGTTTTGTTTCTGTATAGCAGGAACAAGTAATCTAAAAATAAAATTACAAAAATAATTTCATTTATAATAACATTCCAAAGAATACTAATACCTAGAAATTAAATTAGCTAATATACTGAAAGCTGTTGGTGAAAGGATTTAAATAAGACAAACAAAAGGAAAGACGTCTATGTTCATAGAATGACAAAAGTAATGTTGAGATATTAATACTACCCAAAGTGGTTTACAGTTTCAGTGCAAAATGCAATCCTTATTACAATGCCAGCAGTGTTTTCAGTCTTTTTTTTTTTTTTTTTTTTTT
>NW_016805290.1:72385-81416 GCF_001698545.2 Rhinopithecus bieti | reverse complement strand
TTTTTTTTTTTTTTTTTTTTTTTTGCAGAAATGGAAATGCCAATTCTCAAGCTCATACACAATTTCAACTGGATTTTCAAATGGAAAAAAAGTTGAAACTTTACCTTGTGCCGTATATAAAATTAACCCCAAATGGACCAAAACATAAATATAAGCGTGAATATCAACACTTTTAGAAGAAAGCATGGGGTAAATCTTCATAACCTTGGATTTGGCAATGAATTCTTAGTTATGATACCAGTAACATAAATATGGATAAATTGGTTTTCAATAAAATTAAAAGCTTTTATATACCAAAAATGTTATCAAAAAAGTAAAATGACAATCTAGAATGGAGGAAAAAATATTCATGAATCACATCTCTGATAAAAGTCTATTATTCATACTATATAAAGAACACTTACAGTTCAACATAAGACTAACCACCTAATTAAAAAGAGGGTAAAGGACTTGAATAGAAATTTTACCACAGAAACTATACAAATGACCATCAAACATTTAGAAATGTTGGTATCATTAGTTATAATTAGTTATTAGGGAAATGCATAGCAAAACCACAATAAGGGATGACTTCATACACATTAGGTTGTAAACACACATACACACAGGCACACACACATGCACACAAAGTGTTGGCAAGGATGTGGAAAAATTAAAGCTGTTGTGTACTGCTGGTGGGAATGTAAAATTATTCAGTTACTATGAAAATGGTTTTCAATGGTTTCTCAAAAGTTGAAAACAGAAATCTCACATGACCTTTCAATTCCACTCCTAGGTGTGTACCCAAAAGAATTAAAAACAGATACCCAGAAAAGTACATGGTCACACATTTTATAGCAGCACTATTCAAAATGGCCAATAGGTGAAAACAACTCAAATTTTTCTCAACTAATGAATGGATAAACAAATTGTGGTATATACATACAATGGGATATTATTCAGTAATAAAATGGAATAAATTACTGATATATGGAATAACAAGAATAACAAGAATGAACCTCCAAGACATTGTGCCAAGTGAAAGAAGCCAGATACAAAAGGTCACATATTGTATAACCCTATTTATAGGAAATATCCAGAATAGGTAAATTCAAAGAGACACAATACGGATTGGTGAATTCCCATAGCTTGAGAGAGGGCGGAATAGGGAGAAGATGCTTAATGGGTAAGAGTCTTTACTTTGGAGTGATGGAAATATTCTGGAATGAGATAGAAATGGTGATTGTACATCATTGTGAGTATATTAAATGACAAATTGTTCATTTTAAAATGGATTGTTTTATATTTTGTGAATTTCACCTTAGTAAATTTATTTAAAGATAACAGCTGCTAATTGCAGATGCTCAACTTCTCAGGATGCTTATTATCTAGCAAAACGATTTGCATGCATAGAGGTTTTAAATTATGCAATATTCATGTAGGTTAAGAAATTATTTTTGAAGCAGTGATTGAACACTACCTTCTTGTGTTTCCCTGTGGATAGTCCACAAGGTTTGTTTCTCCTTTTTCTTTGGGTATGGAGGGTGGCAAGAGAAGACAGCAGGTTTAATTAATTGCTTACTCCACCTAGGAAGAAGAGCATGTCTGAGGTTTTGGGTCTGGTATCTGCAAAATGGATAATTACATAATCAATAGAGTTGATTATAATTGTGTAATGTTTTAATTTTACACAGTTCTTATGTCTGAAGTTTACTTTTAAAATTGTTTTTTCACTTGAATAATTAAAATTATTTCTTTGAAGTCTTTTTTTTTTTTTTTAGCAGCTTAGCCTACTACATTTTCCTCCTATTTGTTTCTTTGTAGTGACTGATCATCAATCAATCTTTCTCACTGGTGACAATATAATCAAGATAAACTGTTCTTAGATTATTTCTCTATTTATATAAATATTACCATTGTTGCAACATATTGTGAGGACCTTAAATATTATGCCAGGCTGATGACTGGCCTTCAGCTCGACCAGTATTTGATTCATTAAAATATCTAACCAACATGTAATTCTGACACAAAGCCATGCTGGTATATTGACTGAACAAAATATCCACTTTCTCTATTTGTTTTAGAAGTGTCAGTTTCAATTCTTATCATATCACCATTTCCTATTGATTCTTCCCTATTAACTCTAATACTCTGTTGGATTTCCTTTGATTGTTCAGCTTAGATGTTTGTGTATTTTCACCACATACAAAGTTGGTGACACCATGCATCCCTTTACCGTGTTTATTTCTTTGAAATAATCTATGCAGAATAAGCCTTACTTTTTTTCATAAGGGTTATTCCATTAAACTCTGATTATGATTTAGTCATACTTGAGGTCTAAAGTTAATATTTAAGGCTTCTGTTGATATATATATATAAAGTCAAACTTGAAACCTTCTGCAGGAAGACATGGATAGAAAATAGAAAAGACACTTTGTACCAAGGCAAAGGGGAGAAATGGAGCTTTGAGAATACTTTTTGGTATTTGAAATTCCAGGGAAATAATTAGTTTCATTTCTGTGATTCAAAATATATGTTTTGAGCAGCTTATAGATTTCAGATATATTTTGTTATACTTACTGATACTCATAATGGCCTTCTCTTCTCCCACCCACAACTCTGCCTCTCTCCTCACCTGTTGCTTTTGGTGTTTCATTCTCTCTCATTTTCTTTTGAAGAGTGTTAAGTGTGATCTTATTGCCACCTCGCAAAGAGTATATTGACAGAAGTGGTAAGATTTTCTTGATTGTGTAGTTATGCACATGTTTAACCTGCATGCATCAACCAAGTGCTTATTCTACAGAATGTGTATTGTTTGATATATGAAGAAAATGATAAGCTGATGTTTGCACAGACTGTCTATTCCTTTTGCATTCATACTCTATGTTAAACCATTATTGACACTTTTAAATGTCGGAGTATTTTCTCTTTCCTTAATATGATTTCAATAGATATTGTGTTCAAGGAAAAGTCTGGTTAATATTCAAAGTGTTCTGAGTCTATTATATTTCTTTGTCCTGAACAGTTTTGCCTTATGTAATACACTGAGAATTATGGTCCAATTTGTAGCCTACTGTCTTTTTATTTTGGTCAAAACTTTCATAATTTTAATATATTTTATACTTAAAAGTTTTAGAAAATGTTGACTTTTAAAAGTTTGATAAAACACTTTATGTGAGGAAGAAAGTTGTTAATAAAATTTTAACTTATGGAACATGTGAAACTAGAGAGCATTCTAAAACTATATATATGTGTATATATAAGTATATGTATATGTAGGCACACACATATATGTCTATGTATATATATTTAATGGTGTAATGTATGCTATACTCAATGTGTGTATACATATATATAATGGTATAAAGTATGCTATACTCAATATAGATTTATACATACTCAATAGAGACTTTTTTTTTTTTTTTTTTTTGAGACGGAGTCTCGCTCTGTCGCCCAGGCTGGAGTGCAGTGGCCGGATCTCAGCTCACTGCAAGCTCCGCCTCCCGGGTTTACGCCATTCTCCTGCCTCAGCCTCCCGAGTAGCTGGGACTACAGGCGCCCGCCACCTCGCCTGGCTAGGTTTTGTATTTTTTTTAGTAGAGACGGGGTTTCACAGGGTTAGCCAGGATGGTCTCGATCTCCTGACCTCGTGATCCGCCCGTCTCGGCCTCCCAAAGTGCTGGGATTACAGGCTTGAGCCACCGCGCCCGGCCTTTATACAATGAATAAGACTATCCAAGTAATTCAGAGTTTTGATAAGGAGAAATTTCATTATTTCAAAATGCTTGATTGAATAAGCTATCCAATCATACACAGCACTGCCTCATTTTTCTATTATTAAAGTATTCGTTTACTTATCACTTTTCACCCAACTTTCTTTAAGCGTTCAACAGAAAATGATGAATTGCTCAATTTATCTTGTGAGGTACATACCAATTTTATCTATTTTAAAGAGAAACTAAAGCATTCCGGCATAGTCTCATGCCTATCAAAGACATTTTTGACAGGGTCTTGGATAGAGGGCACCAGGTCTTACTCTCACAAGGGTAACTAGGGTTTTAAAATGTATATGAAAAAAGCCTACTGAACTCCTCACTTAAAAACAACAATAACAACAGAACAGGTGGCACTTGAGATTCTTTCCCCCTTACATTTCTGGCCTTTTTGTTTTGCTCGGTTCTGGTTGACTTATTATTCTTTGAATGGACTTATCCATGAGAAAGTGGGAAGCAAAGGAGATAAATAAATGCCACTTTCAAAAATAGTTTAAATTTTTTTTTAATGGGTGAGAAGAAAATGTACCAAGTTGCATGTTGTTTTAATTTAGTAAGATGAGTGTTTATTGTGTTAGGATATAGTGTTCAGAGTCAGAAATAGCTGAGTTTGGAATTCTGCTCCGAGCTGTGTTACCAGCTGTGTTAATTTTTCCAACTCACCTAGCTTTTGTAAAATTTGGGATTATAGTTTTTATGAACAACTCTAAATGGAATATTATATATGAAGTGTTTAATACTGTAGCATAATACACACTCAATAAACATTATTACTATTATTATGTAATGGTGGAATATGTTAATATGTAGACTAGAAAGGAATATAACAAGCCTAGTAAGTCTGATCATTAATTAATTAAATCTAATTTGGAATTTTCAGATAACCCCAAAACAACTACAGAAAATAATATAGACAGGAAAATAATTAGAGAATTTGCTGTGAAAAATAATAATTTGATATGTACAATAGAGTCCATTACATTGGGACTCGTTTTAAAGAGCGAAACTTTATTTCTTAATTCACACCACAGAGCACACAACTTTGGCACAGAACAGACAATAAATGTTTGTTAAATGAATTCACCTGATGACCTTAAATATGTACTAAAATATTTTATAAAAGTTTTGGGGGAAAATGACCTCCTTTTTTCCCTCTAGTTGTGTCCTATACCTAATTTTGGATGCAGCAAAGAAAAGAAGCAAGGATAGTTTAAGGAAAGGAAAGTGAATCAGAAAGTTGAGGGGATGAGAAAAATTCTATGTAGAGGATAGCAGAATACAGGCTAAGTTGCTATAGAATTACCCACAGGTTCCCTAACAGCATAAACAAATCAGAGGAAGTTGAACCAAAGTATTTTCTGATTCAAAAGAGATGTGCTAAATTGACAAAAATATCAGAAATGACTAAACACATAAGCATTTAAAAAAAAAATACTTGAACAGTCTCAATGTTGGCATGATTAACACTCTATAAATTCAGATTCAACATTATCATATGTCTGTTTTAACAAGCTGATCTACATCTAGCCATCTGAATTAAGTATAAAATCAATGCAATTAAACATAAATGATTAGCCACGATGTACCAGGATTTATGTTGGCATCAGTAAGGCAGGTGTATGTGGGTATATACCAGCCTTAGGTTCTCTATTCTCAAGGAGTTAAAAATCTAGCAGAAAAAAAATAATTGAAACAACCTGGAAAATGCTGTTTAATAAGTCTTGTACTGCCTGGTTTGAATATTTGCAAAGAGAGGATTTTAAAGGTCAATAGTGTCTTTAAATAATAGAAAGCTAATTGGACTTGATTCAGAGTCTCCTGAAGTAGACACTCATATTTTATTTTTAGAAAGGAAGGTGACTGAAAAAAATATAAAAGTTGTAATATTGTGAGTTAAAGTTTCAGCCTTCATCTATATAATGATCGGCCTTCTTTGCAACGTTCTCATGGCAGCACTCTGTGTTTCACTGGATAGTATGTGAAGAAGGCAGAAGAGAAAAGCACCTCATTCAACATTCAAGATACGGAGAATCATTTTGTGAAGAGCTGGGGTCCTTCAAATGGAGAATGAAATGGACCTTGTCTTTTGAAGATGGAGACGTAGTAATTGTCTTAAAGTCCTTTTTAAATATAATAATCTTAATAATACTCAATATCTCTTCAGATTGGATGAAAAGGGTAAAAAGGTTGGGAAGATAATGTCACTCATGAGGAATTTTTTGAAATTCTTTGCCACAAGGGATATTAATTAGCTTCCTCAATTTTATCCTGAAGATGGGAAATTATAAAAGAAATTCCAAAAATAAGTCACAGAACAAATAAACAAAAGCCCATGATTTTGGAGATCTCTTCTTGTGATTTTCCTCAATATATGTGATTAATTTAAAATATTATCAAATGTGACAATTTTCAGAAGTTTGTAATGGTTTCCAAATATAGGCCTTATATTGAAACAGTTATTGTGAGGTCCTGCTTTGGGATCAGAAAATAAGTTTATTTCTCAGTTTTTAAAATAAATTTTATTTTTTAGAACAGTTTAGGTTCACAGCAAAATTGATCAGAAGTTACAGAAATTTCTGGTTTACTCTCTGTCCTGGCCTATGCATGGCCTCCCTCATTATCAACATTCCCACCAGAGAGAGACATTTATTACAATTGATGAATCTACATTGACACATTATTCACATCCAAAGTCCATAGTTTACTTTAGGGCTCAATCTTGGTGTTGCATATTCTCCGGGTTTATACAAATATATGACCTGTAACTACTGCTACAGTATCATATAGGGTAGTTTCACTGCTCTAAGAATCCTCTGTGCTCCGCCTGTTCATTCCTTCCTTGCCCATTCCTTAACAACCACGGATCTTCTTACAGTCTTCATAGATTGGCCTTTTCAAGAATGTCGTATAGTTGGAATCATGCGATGCATACCTTTTTCAGATTGGCTTCTTTTGCATAGTAATATTCATTTAAGATTCTTCCATATATCCTCATGGCTTAATAGCTCATTTCTTTTTAACCCTGAGCAATATTCCATTGTCTAGATGTAGCACAGTTTATTTATCCATTCACCTACTGAAGGACATCCTGGTTGCTTCCAGTTTTGGGCAATTATGAATGAAGCTGCTGTAAACACCTAGAACACCCATGTGCAGATGTTTGTGTGCACGTAAGTTTTAAACTCCTTTGGGTAAATACCAATAAACGTGATTGCTGGATTGTAAGTTAAGAGTAGGTTTAGTTTTAGCCCGGCATGAGGGCTCATGCCTGTAATCCCAGCATTTCGGGAGGCTGAGGCGGGTGGGTCACTTGCAGTCAGGAGTTCCAGACCAGCCTGGCCAACATGACAAAACCCCATCTCTACTTAAAATACAAAAATTAGCCTAGCATAGTGGAGTGCAGCTGTAATCCCAGCTACTCAGGAGGCTTGAGGCAGGAGCATCACTTGAACCCCGGAGGCAGAGGTTGCAGTGAGCTGAGTTTGTGCCACTTCACTTCAGCCTGGGCTGCAGAATGAGACCCTGCCAAATAAAAAAAAATAAAAAAATAAAAAAAAAAAGTTTAGTTTGGTAGAAAACTGACAAACTATGTTCAAAGGGCTAATTTTGAATTGCAACTAGAAATAAATAAGAGTTCCTATTGCTCCACATCCTCATAAGCATTTGATGCTGTCAGTGTTCTGGATTTTGGCCATTCTAGTAGGTATGTAGTAATTATTGGTATGTATATAATGGTGTCTTGTTATTTTCACTTCATGGAGTTTTAGTCTTTTGTTCCTTTTATGTTTTCCCCCTAACTACATAAAGTGAAAAGTCATCTTTTCTCTTTGAACTGGGTAATGAACTATCTTCATAAATCATTGATTATTGCGCTATGGAAATAAAATATTTTAAAAATATATATAAAATGAGAACAGCTCAAATATAGTTCTGTTGGGGGTTTATACTTTACTACCTGTAGGGCAAAAGCATAACTGATTCATGCACCCTTCCTCATGTTAGATCCGTGGACTCTGTTCTCACAGTTTGCAGTCTAGAGCACAGAACCAAAGAAGGCTTCTGCACTTTGCTGCTTTGTATGTCACTGTGACCCACGGGGGTTGACTCCTTGAAGGCTTCTATCAATAAGGTGTTAGATCCCTGCGTGATGTGGGTTCATTCTTAAGGAGGAACAGTGCATTTTCTTATTGGATAGCAGGGCTGCATGAGGTGCCTTCATTTTCAGAAGTAGGTGGTAATTATCATTTTAATTTTTTGTCTCCTTAATTTCCAATACCCGAGTGCTCATTTTTCCTATGAGTTGATGTTACTTCTGAAGAAAGGTTCGAGAAACCTTCATTGTAATGAATCATAGTAAATACATGAAATCCATACCATAGGTGCTTGGGTTCTTCTACTTTCCTTTCCATAGCATGTTACAATTTTTCCTTAGACATTTTGAATGTTTCCAAATATGTGGAGTTTTGAGATTGCCTAGCCACAATTTGGATTGATAACATTTCTTTAAAACCTGCATATTTTGGATCCATTTAGACACAACAGAGAGATTGAATCTGTCTATGACATTTGTGGGGCCAGAAAGATGAAACTAATCTAGATTTATTGGTACAAGTTCTGACCTTTAAAGAAGCCATTGCTGACAAACAAAAAGAGAAATATGTTATTTAAGAATAATATCAATCATATTTTTCAAATAAAATATAAAGCCAATTTTTGTAATTGAAGTGTTAAAAGGTAACACTTTTGTTTTCAGACAGAGTCCCGCTCTTTCGCCCAGGCTGGAGTGCAGTGGCGCCATCTCTGTTCACTGCAAGCTCTGCCTCCTGGGTTCACGCCATTCTCCCGTCTCAACCTCCCGAGTAACTGGAACTACAGGCGCCCGCCACCACGCCCGGCTAATTCTGTTTTTGTATTTTTAGTAGAGATGGGGTGTCACTGTGTTAGCCAGGATGGTCTCAATCTCCTGACCTCGTGATCCGTCCACCTCGGCCTCCCGAAGTGCTGGGATTACAGGCATGAGCCACCGCACCCAGCTGAAAAGTAACACTTTTATCCATCCCAAATAGTTCTTTACAATATGTGTAAATGAATAGCGCTCCTTACAAAATTTGTGGCAAAGCAAGTAAAGTTTAAAATAAATACGTTTATATTTATTTATTTTATTTTATTTTATTTTATTTTATTTTATTTTATTTACTTTGAGACAGAGTCTCATTCTGTCACCCAGGCTGTACTGCAGTGACATGATCTTGGCTCACTGCAACCCCCGCCTCCTGGGT
>NW_016805290.1:60999-72375 GCF_001698545.2 Rhinopithecus bieti | reverse complement strand
TTTATTTATTATTATTTTTTATTATTATACTTTAAGTTCTAGGGTACAGAGTATTTTTGTTTTCCAAGTACTCTGAATATTTATACAAAATTTATTGTTGAACATTAAACTCATTCACATTTATATGTGTATTATTTCTTAATTTAGAAAACAATTGAAAACTTTTATGACTACTTCAAGTTAAATAATTATTTTAAAATGTCAAATATACCCATACATAAATATAAAATGTGAACAGAATAGCATGTGAACTGCAATTGAAAGTACTATTTTTTACGTTATCTCTGAAGTTTTCAACTTACAAAAACCTGTAACACAATACATAATTTCTTTTGCTCACCAACCACCATTTTTTATTGACCACATATCTTTGTAACTGATTAGAGCTATTAAAATAACTTTTTTTTGGAATTAACTACCATATTGGCATATTTTGGTGCTATCAGTTACATAGTGTCATAGAAATGGCACTGAGCTCTAGACTCAGCTCTGTGTCTCACTGGTATCATGGTCTAGCATGAATCATTTGGTAATTTCTCTACGTAACATGGTTTATCAGGGAGCATACAAACTTTTCAATCACACAGATGTGTATTCAGCATGGCTCTGTCATTTAATACCTGGGCAAACTTGAACATGATAAAACTCTCTCAGCATCACATTCCTTAATTGTAATTGGAGTTGATAGTAATTACTTGCTAGTTATTGTATAAAATTCTTATTTTAGCATTTGACTCAGAAAATAAATGGAATAAAAACCTTTTGAAATTGTTGCTCACAATTTAGCTCATTTGAGAATTTAGTAATTTTTACTTGATGATTTTAAAGCTTCTTCCAGCTCTCATTTTCATAATCATACCACTTGCCAGTCAAATACCTGGCAAATGTTGCCAAGTTTCTTAGGTAAAACAAAATGTCTGAATTAATGCTAAGCATTCCTGAAAAAGAAAAACAAATTAAATTCAGTGTTTATACTCTACTGCAGTATTAGTGTTTTCAGCAATGTATCACTCTTTCCATATATGTATATATATGATAGATACACATTTATCTATATACACATACACAAAATGCCACCCAGGTATTAAATGGCAGAGCCATGCTGAATACACATCTGTGTGATTGAAAAGTTTGTATGTTCCCTGATAAGCCATGTTACATAGAGAAATTACCAAATGATTCATGCTAGACCATGATACCAGTGAGACACAGAGCTGAGTCTAGAGCTCAGTGCCATTTGTATGATACTATGTAATCGGTAGCACCAAAATATGCCAATATGGTAGTTAATTCCAAAAAATTTTTATACACATACACAGACATGTAGATATACACACTTATATACAAATATACATACATATACATATGTATTTATAACACACATATAGCTGAAGCATCGGATAGGATTATAATTTCACAGTTAATCTTATATAAGAAATAGGAAGTATGTGTGAACAAAATATTCTATAACTGATTGTCTAAAATATCACATGAAAATTTCTGCCATATATTTAAAACCAAAGTTGTAAAATGGACCTGACAAGGACCTTGCATTATGAAGAATGCTCCATCAAGAAGGACACAGCCTGTACTTGCTAAAACTCCAGGGAGCCTCAAAGAAGAGTGCAAAAGTGGCAACTCCAGCTGACCGTCGAGCTTATAGCACAGTAAACAAGTGCTTTATTATTGTGTTTGAAGCATGTTCACATCTATCCTTTATTTTTGGTTTATTATTTAATTATAACTTTAGAGCCTTGGGAAATAATCAAATATCTTTGTTACTTCCAATTAACAAATGAAGAAATTCAGTTTAAGGAAGATCAGTAATATGTTTAGGATCTTGGTGCAAAGTAGAGGCAGAGTCCTGTCTATAGTCTTTTGCAAATTTAACAATTTAACTATCATTCATTGAGTTTAGGGATTCTAATCACGTACGTGTCTCATCCTTTAAATGTTTGTGTCAGCTGATCATACAGTAACATGATTTTGATGACAAAACAAAGAGATGCAAGGAGTGGTAAAGGAGAAGCAAAGATAGGTAACATTGCTTCAGCCTTCAGGAATCCTACAAAAAGTACTGAATTACTTAATCTTCCACTTGCCTTGGCCTCCCAAAGTGCCAGGATTACAGGCATGATCCACTGTGCCCAGCCAAGCTTCTGTTTTTTTATAATGTTCTTATAGATGATACTATAAGCCACCAAACCTATGGTACTTTGTTATAACAACCCAAACTAAGACAGTATGTTAAAGGATTCAATCAGTATATATACACACACACACTATATATATATATATATATATATTTATATATACATATATATTTTATATACATATATACACACACATATATACTATATATAGTGTGTGTGTGTATATATATATATATAATTAGATTGGCTTTTTTCAGTCATTAATATGATCTATCACTTATCCATGTCTTAACATGACTTGATGGTTTATTATTTTTATTATTTAATAGTATCCAACTGTATAAATGTACTACAGTTTGTTTATCCATCCTGTGAAAGGCCATCTTAATTACTTCAAATTTATTATGATTGTGAATGAATATGTATATTGGTTTTTGTATGGACACAGGCATTTAAATCATTTAGGTAAAGATGTAGAAACATAATTACTGAATCTTATAATAAAACTATGTTTAGCTTTGTAAGAAATTTCCAACTATCTTCCATATTGTCTGTACTATTTTGCATTCCCACCACAATAAATGAAGAATTCATGGTGTTCTGCAACCTCGTCAGCAATTGTTATTGTTAGGATTTTGAAAATTACCTATATATGTATTTTTTATATCCAATCATATGTCTTTTAACAGAAGGCTTTAATACTTGTGCATTTTCTGATTATGTTTTTTTTTCTTTTTCCAATCTATTTGTGTGCTTTTAGTTATCTGCATTTTTATTTCTTTTTCTGTAACTTAGAAATATGTTGCATTGATTAAAGATTTTCTTCTCCCCTCTACTATATACAATCTATTATTTAAGTGTGTTAAATGAAATAAAAGGAGATCAGGCCAAGGGGTTCCCTGAGCAGACAAAACCAGTTAGGTCACAAAAGCAAAACTTAATCATACTTTGTTTTTTCATATAAAGGAAACTTAGATTCTTCCTTGTAAATCCTTCTGATAATCATAAACAAAACTTGAATTATCTTCCACAAGTAATATAATCACTTCTAACCAATCCACTGCAACTGGGAAAACTTCACTGTGGTAACCAATCACTGAAAGTGTTAATCAACTTTCTCATATTCACTTTATAAGCCATTCTGTAATGGTGAACCTGTAACCTTCTTATGACTTTAGGTTTTTTGTTTCCTTTGTAAATGACAAATAATAAGCATATATATTTGTGGGATACAATGTGAAGTTTTGATATATGTTTATAATATACAATGATTAAGTTAGGCTAATTAACAAATCCATCGCCTCATATTCTTACCATTTTTGATGATGAAAATATGTGAAATCTACTCTGTTAGCAATTTTGAAATATACAATGCATTATAATTTATTATAGTCCTTTTTGGTTTGAAGTTTCCTGGATAGCAATCTGTAGTTTCTTTAGTGGTACAACAATAAAGTTACAATTTTTTTTCTAATTTTATCAGATTTCATTTTTGACAGGTGATTATCTGAAATTTTAAGATGCATATCTGATAAAGTCTAATACTATTCAACATATCTTTAGCCACTTCTCTGTTTCCTTGCTTTTGTTTCCTAGCTGTTAACCCCCTATCTTGTTTAGTCCTTAAATTCCATAACAAAAATTGCTTTTACTATTTTGTAACAAATATTTAGTATTTCAACATTTGTTTAGTTTTAAGTATACATTCCTATTTTCTTTACTTACTGTTGCTTTTTACATTTTGTACTTTCGGTGATTACTTTTCTTCATTTTAACAAGTATTTAGAAGTTTCTTTAGTAATGTATGTTTATTTTATTTTTCTTTAGATTTCAGTATATCTGAAAAGTGCTTAATTCAGCCTTATGAAAGATTTTGTTTTTGTTTGTTTGTTCGTTTGAAGATAGGGTCCTGCTCTGTCACTAAGCTGGAGTGCAGTGGCACCATCATTGCTCACTGCAACCTCAAACTTCTGGGCTCAAGCAATCCTCCCGCCTTAGGCTTCTGAGTAGCTAGAACTACAGGCACAGGCTACTATTCCTGGCTAATTTGTTTTGTTGTGTTTTGTTTTGTTTTGTTTTGTAGAGATGGGGTCTTGCTGTGTGACTCACACTGCTCTTGAACTGCTGGTCTCAAGTGACCGTCCTGCCTAGGCCTTCCAAAGTGCTAGGACTACAGGTGTGACCTATCACACTGGGCCTCTGCTTCACTCTTGAAATATATTTTGCTGGTTATTTGACTTCTAGTTGGCAACCATTTAGCTTCAGCACATTAAAGATATTATTCCATTCTATTCAGGCTGTCATTTTTTAAAAATTTTTGGTAAGCCAGAGTCTAATTTAAATTTATATATAGATAATCTTTCTTTCCTATGTCTGTTTTTATGTTCTCCTTACCTTCAGTTACTTGCAATTAGCTTAAAATGTGTACATGTAGACATCTTTTAATTATTCCTACTTGTAAATAGCCTTTCTAAATCTAAAGATTGGTGTTTTCATTCTTTCTGGAAAATTATCATTCATTATCTTTTCAATATGACATATTTCTTCCTCTTTTGTTATTTCCTTTTGGAACTTTACTTATCATATAGTTTATCTTTTCAATTTATTTTATATTTTTCCTAACCTTTGTTTCATATATTTTATATCCTAGTCTTTATTTTATGATTTAAAAAAGTATTCTAACCTACATTTTAATTAAGGAATTTTCTCTTAACCTACGTCCATTCTGCTCTATACATGTTCTTTATAACTTTTGGTATAAATAATTATATTTTAACTTTTAGTTGTGACATTTGACTCTTTTTGGAATAGAATTTGTCCATTTCATCATATTTGGTTCCTTGCTCATTTTTGTTCCCCTTTTAAAAAATTTGTTTAAACATATTCAGGAGCATTATATTATTAATCAACAATTTGAATAGGTAAAATCTTTATGTTTCTGTTTCTGATTGTTGTTTGATAGCTTTGTTATTAATCATTTAAATGAGTGGAAGAAGAAGGTATTAAATTCACAAATATAAATCAACATTTTGCTACTATTTTCATTATTTTTATTTAATATTCTTTGACAGATAAAGATAATGCTAAACTCACTAACTTACTATATCATATACCACTGTATTACTTATGATTCATTTGTTTGTAAGTGATGAAAATGTTACTGTAATTAATTAAACAAATAAAAATTGCAAATATAAAACCTAACTTAAAATATCAGTACTCAATATCAGGAGTAGAAGTAGCCTCAGAAGTGATAGGATTTGGGACATTTAGATAGTCGTCACTGAGGCCAAACAGTTGAGGGTACTGTGATCTGTGATTGGCTAATTTTTGATCATATGCTCTTGTGTAATAAGTGGAACATATTATCAAATAAACAAGGCTAGGGTAGCTTGGACTAAGCTATTGGATAATGTTTGTCAGCAGAACAGGTACCCCTATTTGTATGCAATTCAACATTCAAATTTAGGAAATGTAGAGAACCCTAGTAAGATACTTCACAAGAAGATAATCCCCAAGATGCATAATCATCAGATTCTCCTAAGTCGAAATGAAAGAAAGAATGTTAAAGGCAGCTAGAGAGAAAGGTCAGGTCACCTACAAAGGGAAGCCCATCAGACTAACAGCAGACCACTCAGCATATCAATAAATGTGATTCCTCACATAAACAGAAAATGTATTCCTTTGTGTATCTACCCAGTAATGAGATTGCTGGGTCAGATGGTATTTCTGTTTTTAGCTCTTTGAGGAATCACCACACTGTCTTCCATGATGGCTGAACTAATTTGCACTCTCACCAACAGTGTATCAGTGTTCCTTTTTCTCTGCAAACTTGCCAGCAATTTTTATGTTTTGACTTTTTAATAATAGCCATTCTGACTGGTGTGAGATGGTACCTCATAATGATTTTGATTTGCATTTCTCTAATGATCAGCGATGTCGAGCTTTTTGTACATGATTGTTGGCCACATATATGCCTTCTTTTGAAAGGTGTCTGTCCATATTTTTTGCCCACGTTTTAATGGGGTTGGATTTTTTTTTCTTGTAAATTTGTTTATGTTCCTTAGGGATGCTGGATATTAGATCATTATCAGAATCATAGTTTGCAAAAATTTTCTCTTATTCTGTAGATTCTGTTCACTCTGTTGATAGATTATTTTGTGGTGCAGAAGCTCTTTAGCTTAATTAGATCCCACTTGTCAATTTTTGCTTGTGTTGCAATTGCTTTTGGTGTCTTTGTCATGAAATCTTTGACCATTCCTGTGTCCTGAGTGGTATTGCCTGGGTTGTCTTCCAGATTTTTTATAGTTTTGGGTTTTATGTTAAAAGTCTTTAATCTATCTTGAGTTAATATTTGTATGTGGTATGAGAAAGGGCTCCAGTTTCAATCTTCTGCATGTGACTAACCAGGTGTGTGGCTTTATTTCTGGGTTCTCTATTCTGTTCCATTGGTCTGTGTGTCTCTTTATACACACAACATGCTGCTTTGATTACTGTAACCCTGTAGTATAGTATGAATTTGGGTAGTGTGATGCCTTTGTTTTGTCCTGTTGCTTAGCATTGCCTTGGCTATTCGGGCTAATTTTTGGATCCATGTGAATTTTAACATAGTTTTTTCTAGTTCTGTGAAGAATGTCAGTATCAGTTTAATAGGATTAGCATTGAATTTATAAATTGCTTTGGGCAGTATGACCATTTTAACCATATGTATTCTTCCTATGAATGGGTATGGAATGTTTTTCCATTTGTATGTCTCATTTCTGATTTCTTTGAGCAATGTTTTGTAGTTCTCTTTGTAGAGATCTTTCACCTCCCTGGTTAGCTGTATTCCTAGGTGTTTTATTCTTTTTGTGGCAATTATAAATGAGATTGTGGTCTTGATTTGGCTCTTGGCTTGATTGTTGTTGATATATGGGAATGTTAGTGATTTTTGCACATTGATTCTGTATCCTGAAACTTTGCTGAAGTTGTTTATCAGCTGAAAGAATTTTGGGCTCAGACTAAGGGGTTTTCTATATATAGGATGATGCTGTTTGCAGACAGGGGTAGTTTGACCTCCTCTCTTCCTTTTTTGGAAACCCTTTATTTCTTTCTCTTGCCTGATTGCCCTGGCTAGAACTTCCAATACTATGTTGAATAGGAGTGGTGAGAGAGGGCATCCTGGTATTGTGCTGGTTTTCAAGGGGAATGCCTTCAGCTTTTGCCAATTTAGTATGATGTTGGCTGTGGTTCTCTCATAGGCTCTTATTATTTTGATGTGTGTTCCTTCAATACCTAGTTTTTTGAGAGTTTTTAACATGAAGGAGTATTGAAATTTATAGAAAGCCTTTTCTGCATCTATTGAGATAATTATGTAGTGTTTTCTTCAGTTCTGTTTATGTGATGAATCACAGTTACTGACTTGCTGAGAGGTCTGCTGTTAGCCTGATGGGCTTAGCTTTCTAGGTGACCTGACCTTTCTTTCTAGCTACCTTTAACATTATTTCATTTCGACCTAGGTGAATCTGATGATTATGTGTCTTAGGGATGATCTTGTGAAAATGCTGGCCTTACTAGGCTGGGGAAGTTCTCATAGATGACACCCTTAATTATGTTTTCCAAGTTGCTTTCTTTCTTCCCATCTCTTTAAGGGACACCAGAGATGTTATAGATTTGGGATAATCTCATATTTCTCAGAGGTTTTGTTTGTTCTTTTTCTTTCTTTTTCCTTTTATTCTTGTCTGTCTGTCTTATTTCAGAAAGCCAGTCTTCAAGCTCTGAGATTCTTTCTTCCACTGGGTCTATTCTGCTATTAATATTTGTGATTATGAAATTTCTTATAGTGTGTTTTTCAGCTCTGTCAGGCTTACATTCTTTTCTATCCTGGCTATTTTGTCTGTGAGCTCCTGCATTGTTTTACCATGATTTTTAACTTCCTTGTATTGGGTTTTAAGGTACTCCTGTAGCTCAATGATCTTTACTCCTATCCATATTGTGAATTCTATTGTCATTTCAGCCCATCTCAGCCTGGTTCAGAACACTTCCTGGAGTGGTTGGAGGAAAGAAGACACTCTAGCTTTGTGAGTTTTCAGGTATCTTGCACTAATGCTTTCTCATCATTTGGGGTTATCTACCTTCAATATTTGAGGCTGCTGACCCTTGGATTTTTTTTTTTTCTCTTATCCTATTTGATGACCTTGAGGCTTTGATTGTGGTATAAGGTGAACTCAGCTGACTTAGCTTTAGTTCTGGAAGATTTTAGGAGGCCAGTGCTCAGTTCCCAACTCCCGGACTGCATGCTCTATCCCCCAGGGACTTGTATTGGCCCCTGAGTTTGTTCTCTGGCTCATTGAGGTTAGAAATCCTCTTTGCTGCTAGGACTGAGGTGCTCCCAGACTGCTAGTCACTCCATTCTGATGGGTGGCATCAGCCAAAGCATTTGGAAGTGTGGGGACAATGGGATTTGTCTTCCTTTGCACATGCCAACAGCAGCAGTAGAAGAAACTGCAGCAGAGTGCTAGTGGGTGCTGGGGTGCCTGGCTCCCTGAAGGTGTTCACCATAGTGGTGGAGGCTACCCAGTAGGGGATGTAGAGGCCCCCTGCTGGCCACTCTGTTTTAGCACTAAAGGTGCTGTTGGCTTCGAGGTGGGGTGCTGGTGGGCATAGGTCTGGGTGCGTTCTCTGTGCCCTGCAAGATGGAGTGATCGTTCTGTGTGGGGAAAGGATCTGCTGTACTCTGAACAGTGTTAGCCCAAGGACGGGTGGTGTTAGGGGTGGGGCTGGCTGACTCTGTGACTGCCAAGCATCTGTGGCGAGCCTCTGTCTGCCATGGTGTTTGGCGGTGGGAAGGGAGGCAGACTGCACTCCTGCACACTGGTGTGGCAAGGAAAGCAAAACCCACCCTTGCATACATGTGCCAGCAAAGTGATGTGGGGCGTTGCTGTGGGCCCGCGGGAAGCTGCAATATAGGGAGGGAATGTGCGGGCTGGTGTATGGATGCAGGGGCCACCTTGCTGAAACTCTCCGCCAGTCAGGCACGGTCTGTCAGTGCAGTTTGTGTAGTGCAGGCCCCCAGGGAACCTGAGACTGCCCTGCAAGCATGCATGGGTATGCTGGGACCATGGGAGAGGCTAGGAGACCAAGGGGAGCTCAAGTCGGACCGTCCTCATCTGATGGGCAAGACTGCCCTGCAAAGTTGAGATAGGGCTAACAGTTCTCCTAGGGCTAGAGTCTCTTATGGGAACAAGTTGAGCCTAGATGGATGGCCCTCCCTATCTTTGTTCCACTGCAGATGCTCCCACACCAAACCCTGTGGGCTCTTCATCACCTGGCTTGCTGCTTCTACCATTTCTTTAAGCAGCCCCCTGGCAACTAGAGTGTCCACGGTGACTGAGAGATCTCCTTCTGCTGGGGTTCCAGAGGCCCATGGCGAGAGCGGATTGCTCCTTGCCAGTTAAACACACTCATTGCCCTTGCCGTTGTGGACCAGGAATGAGTCCTGGCGTATGCTAGCCCCATACAGGGTTCCTAGCTTTCTCCCTTCAGCCCAGTTTCTGTGTCTTCCCTCCATCCACTCTAGGTGCCTTCCCTCTGAAGATCTGTTAGGAGCATGCCGTTGGTCTTGGTCCTTCGTTGAGAGTTGTTCCACCTGGCTGTGTCTAGTCTGTCATGTTTTGATTAAAACCACTAGTTCTTTATGATATGGCTGATATGGGAGTTACAAAAATTTTTCGATATCCATGAAGGTTGAAACTTAGAAGTATAAAGTCATCAAAAATTATATTTCAGCAGCAATAGCCTTTTCACTTTCCATTTGTCATTGCATAAATTATGAAAAAATCAGTGTAAATGCTAGATAGTGCCTCATATTTAGTTATGTTAAAACTTGCCGCTACTTTATGGGTATAACTGTTCTCTCTACCGCTACAATGCAATAAACTTTAGATATGTCCTTGGCATTTGGCAAAGAGAACGTAATTTCCTATTGAGAGCTATCCAAGTCTCCTTTATGAGAGCTGTCTAAGTCTCCTTTATTTTGAAGTCCTTCATTTCTTGCATTATCAAAATTTCCTCAGAAAAAACAGCTTCAGTTTTAAAAACTATATCTTGTTTTATTACTGTGTTTCCCTTATTTTAGCTATTTGCCTTAAATGTAAATTGTGTGATAAGAATTTCATATGTCTTGGTCCTCCGGCATATGGTTCTATACAAGCTTGTATTCATAATACTATGTCAGTTAGAATTAATTAAATTTGTCAGATGTCTGGTTTCCATCATTCTCAGCAAACTGTCGCAAGAACAGAAAACAAAACACTGCACGTTCTCACTCGTAGGTGGGAACTGGACAATGAGAACACTTGGACACAGGAAGGGGAACATCACACATTGGAGCCTGTTGTGGGGTGGGGGAGGGGGGAAAGGATAGCATTAGGGATATACCTAATGTAAATGATGAGTTAATGGGTGCAGCACACCAACATGGCACATGTATACATATGTAGCAAACTTGCACGTTGTGCACATGTACCCTAGAACATAAAGTATGAAAAAAAAAAAAAGATTTAAGGTTTCATAAGAACCAAGGATTGTGGTTATTTTTTCTACTCCTTCCTTCTCAGAAACTGGGGCAATGCTTGGCACATCATCTATGCTTTCTCTCTCTATTTTGAAAACAAACTAATTGATGAATTTAAAAAGTGAGACATGAAACACAAAAAATACAGGTATCTGAATAAAATATAAAATGTAACAATAATTGTTTGTTTCAAATAGCCAATAAAAACATATTACATCTTTAAGAATTTAGTAAATAAAACAATAAATATATAAGCATTAATAGCATTCTATAAACCAATAATAACGAACTTGAAGAGGTAATGAAAATGATCTGCACCAAAAGAAAAGTTTTATATACACTTTGCTTGATCTCTGGGGTCTTTAAATATTAAAACTTTAAAAAAAAACTTGGTAATTTTAACATAATAATGCTTCTGTACCTTTATGGGCTACCCATCACTATTTTGGTTCACAAAACTTTTTTACTCTGTGTTAAAATTGTAAAATGCAGCGGGATAAAGATCTTACATATAAAATAGAAAAGGTCTTCTTATCACTATAAATAAGTTATTTTGCTTGAAAAAAGTATTGACTTGTTAGGGAAGATAAATAACCTGTCATATGATAGAGAGAAAAATCTATTTACTGTTAAACATAATCATTTCCAATAAGAAGCTATATCAAAATA
>NW_016805290.1:46658-60870 GCF_001698545.2 Rhinopithecus bieti | reverse complement strand
AAGAGTTTAAACCTATATTCCTGGAATAGTAATGCAAAATCATTATATTGTTAAAGTATTAAAAAGCAGGGCTAAATATGTACCATTACTTAGCTTTCAATAGATTGATAATTAGATAGTTTGAAATGATAAAATTTCTTTGAAAACATCAAATAAACTAGTTTTTTCTATTGAGTTATTTTAATGTCAAAATATTTTAAATCATATATAAAAATAACTAATATTGTGAATTTAATTGATTATAATTAACAAGCTAGAAAATTAAAGGTATAATGATTTTTAAATTTGTAATATAGTAAAATTGAACAAGGTAGTTTATTCAAAGGTTGTTACATTAAAAACTAAGAGAGTTCGGTGTTTCTTTTATCAGATTTATTTGGAAAACTGACAATTTTCTTATTCAAAACATTTAATTTTGAAATAATTCTTTGAATAAACTAGGTGATGTATATTTTGTGATAGTATTGTTTTCTATAAATATATTCTAGTGACAATCTCAAACAATAAATTTAACTTTTGCTTCCATTTTTAGTTTTAGATGGTATATATAAGAAGAGGTAAATACAAACACTTACTGACCGAGTCTTGAAATAGTTCTCATTGATTTAAGAATACATGTGTTTAAGTTATCCAGTAGTATCTAAAGGTAGATTTCTTGTGTAAATTCTAAAACAAGAACAATAATGAGTTGAAGATTCTGACAAACTTGAGGGTATAATGTTATTTTTGACCAGGGTTATTGTAATAGTATTATAGAAGATCATTACTGTTTCTACACATTTATGAGGAAGTTGTATACTTTTATTTTTCTTATGCATGAGATTTCAAGAATATACCATTAGTATTGGCACAAAGAAAATATTAAAGGCAACTTTAGAATAACAAATTATTCAATACTATTTCTACATAACTGTAAAATTATTGCAATTTTTTGTGTATAACTGAATATTTGTAAGATAATGGTGTTACACTACCATCTCAAATAATATGTGGTATATATTTACCTTATCTATGAAAAATACAAGTAGGATGAGATGGTGTCATGGGCCTGAAAACAAAAAATGTCCACTATTCATGAGAAAGCCAACTGTTTGTACCAGGTTTCTAGGTTTTATGGAGATAACCAAATTGTGGATCAAATGTAGGTATTTCTATAAGAGAGAGAATCCGTAGAGCATGAAGCCTCCTACCTATCATCTACCATCAACACCACGATCTGCAAAAGCCCTTGGAGATTTTTTATTTCATTGAGGACAAAAGGACTTTTGAGCATATTATCTACAATTTTTATACACACATACACACACACAAAGTGTGTATATAGTATATAGTAAACAACTTTAATTCCACAGTTTGATGTAAAGTGTCACAAAATTATTCATTTTTTTATTCAGAAAAAAATAATTGAACCCTTATTGGTACCAAGTTCCATGCTAGGTGCTAAGCTCATGGAGGTCAAATGTTAATGAGTATATCCACAGTGAGATTGCTATAATAAAGTTTATATTTTAATATACAATTCAATAATTACTTAAGCAACAAATTAATTATGTTACCTTCTGAAAGGAGTAACAGGTTCTATTTCTAGTAATAATATAAATAATAAGTTATATAACGGTTATAATAAATGCAATAATAGATGTTTCCATTCAGAAAAGGGAGTCAAGAAATAAGAGGTAACTGGTCCCAACTAAGTCCAAAATCCAACAGGGAAAACAATATTAAGTCTAAAACCTTCAAAGTAGATTTTTTTTCCACTCCTTCTGCCACATCCCAGACACACTGTGACGTTTGGGCCACTGAGGCCTCAGGCAGCCCTACCTCTATGTCTTTGCTGGGTTCAGCCCATGCAGCAGTTCTTTCATGTTGAAGTGTTGTGCCTGCAGTTCCTCCACGCTGGTATTGCATGCTGGTAGCTCTACAGTTCTAGCGTCTTGTGGATGGCCTTACCCTGGGAGCTTCACTAGGCATTGCCCTTGTGGGAGCTCCCTGTGGCAGGTCTGGCTCAATCCCTATATTTCCACTTGGCATAGACCTAGTAAAGGTTCTCTGTAGTGGCTCTGCCTCTGCCACAAGACCAGTCTGCTGTTTGCAACATAGTTTGAAATCCAGGTGGAGGAAGCTGTGACCCCACAAGTTGTGATTTGTGTATGCCTGCAGGCTTATGTGGCTCCTGCCAAGATTTGTCACTTGCATCTTCTGAAGCTGTGGCCCAAGCCACACGTGAGCCCACAAGAACCATGGCTGTGGAAGCCAAAGAATACTGTGCTGGAAAGCAAGGAGAAAAGACTAGAGGCAGCCCTGAGCATCAATTCCCTGGAGGGCACCTTGGGTCCATCCCCCATCCCCTGAAGACATGCTGCCCTTCTGGCCCTCTGGGCCTACGATGGGAGAGGCAGCTTCAAAAATCTCTAAAATGCCTTTGCGGTCTTTTTTGTTGTCTTGCTGACCCCTTCTAACAATCCTAATCTCTTTAGAAAATGGTTGCTGGGCCACACACTTGGTTTTCTCTCCCAAACATGCTTTTCACTCTTCACATGGCCAGACTAAGAGTTTTTCAATCTTTCTGCTTTGCCTCCTTTTTGATTATAAATTCTGTCTACAAGGTAAAAGTTATTCTTTTACCTCTAACAGCTTAATGTAAGCAGTTAAAAGTAGCCATTTGGCAGCCTGATTGCTTTGCTACTTAGATATTTCTTCTGTCATATATCCATTTTTATTGTTGTTAAGTTTTGGATTCCATAAAGCTCTCAGGCATGACACAATCAAGTAAAGTTTTTTGTCCATATAATAAGGATGCTCTTCAGTCCAGGTTTCAATATTTTGTTCCTCAGTTCCATCTGAGATCACACAAGAATGGCCTTCACTGTCCATATTTCTAGCAGTATTATGGTCACAGCCACTTAAATAATCTTCAATAAGTTTCAGACTTTCCTAAGTCTTCTCTTCTTACAAGCCCCTATGAGAATCACTGTTAACACTCCATTCATGTCGATATAGGCCTTTTATAGCCTGCTCCTCCATATTCATCTAGCCTCTACTCATTACCCAGCTCCAAAGATGCACTTACCTTTTTTAGGTATTTATTATTAGCAATAGCCCAACTTTTCACTTTCAATTTTCTGTCTTGGTTGGTTTTCTGTTGCTATAATAGAATATCTAAGACTGGACAATTTTTAAAGAAAAAAACTTATTTCTTTACAGCTCTGGAGGCTGGGAAGTCCAAGGTTGAGGGGCTGCATCTGGTGAGGGTCTTTTTTCTTGTGTCATAACATGGCAGAGGGCATCACATGGCAAGAAGGCAAGAACATGCCAGCTCAAATCTCTCTTCCTTTTCTTATAAAGCCACTAGTCTCATCATGAAGGCCTCACCTGATAACCTTATCTAATCCTAATTACCTCTCAAAGGTACCAACTTCAAATACTATCAGAACATACATATGGGGATTAAATTTTCAACCCTTGAAATTTGGGGAACACACTCAAACCATAGCGTTACATAAGTAAATAAATGAGATAGTAAAACAATGTAGGGTTAAACAAACAAATAATTAACTCTTTACATCAAAAAATTCACGAATAAGTAGTAAGGTCTGGCATGGTGGCTCTGCAAAGTTGTTGGGACCGAATCTCCTTTTGTCTTTGTTTTCTACATGGTGTGTGCCTCTTTCAGGCTTTCATGCTGAATGTTACCTCACTGTCTAGAGGACTATTGAGCTCCAGCCTGACACATGTTCATGCACCTTCTGGGCAGTAGGAGGGGAGGGAGCCAGGTAGGGAAAAGTCTCAGTAGAAGCTGAGATGAGTCATATCCCGTTAGTGTACCTCCCAGGATTTCCACACAAACATTCTTTCACACAAAAGATGTTAAGCAGAAATTGATCGCATGTCCCCAAATAACTGCAAGGCAGGCTGAGAAGTGAAATGCCATTTTATTCAGCTGGGAACATTACCTAAGATACTGTTATGAGAGAATAAAGAAATGTGGGTAGATAATTTGCAATCTTTGTCATCTTTTATAATACCATGATTTATCATTTCTTTCTCTCTTTCTCTGTCCCTTCCTTCTCCCCGTTCTCTTTGCTTCCCTTTCTCCTTCTCTCTTTTTTCTCACTTTCTTACCAAGTGAGGAAATAGAGGTGGCAACTTGCAAGGTACTGGATCAAGATTATGTCTATTCTCACTCCAAATTCTTTGTCTTTTTAAACTATATGTCATTTTATCTAAGGTATAGTATAAGGATATTTGAGGTTAAAAACCCGATTCTGTGTTTCTAGGGTAAATTTACAAATACTTTTGAACATTTACGTTTAAAAATATTTATGCAGTGTCACATATATACGAGACATTGTTATGTCCTGTGAATGACAAAAAGGTTAAATAGTGATTAAATTTAGGAAAATTTGTCTGAATTACAGAAGTAGTAGGGAGTAGATGATGGTGGCACTGAGACACATAGCATGATGAAAGATTCTTCAAGACTTTGAGACAGATTGAATGTTGGGAGAGTGAGGCATTAGAAAGAAAATGTTAATTTGGAGGTTTCAATGCTGAGTGTCTGAAAGATCCTGGGAATTCATAGGGATGATCAGGAGAAGGATCAGGGGACCCAGTGGAATAATTACTAAGGCACAAGGGCAAGAAGGAAGCACAGCTGTGGGTGTATCTGAGTTAACACAAAACCTACCAAAGTTATTTTTTTGCAGGAACAATGCAAAAAAGTAGCTTGATTGGGAGTTATTTCATGCACAATGGAAATATCACTGCCTATTTTTTTTTTTTTTTTTTTACAGGCATGTATACACTCTTGTTTGGGACCCAAGCAATTTATTCTTCACCAACAAATAAACAGGTTGTGACTAAAGAAGAGTGCTAAAAGCACAAATAGCAAGATGCTTACAGTCATTGCGTGAGGATAAATTCTCCATTAACTTGGTTGAATGGATTTAGGACTGGGAAGAGTTTTATGTGTGTTATTTTGATGTGTAAGGACAAATTTTTTCTTCTCAGGAGCTGAAGTTTTTTGGAGTAAAGCCCAATGCTCCAAGTAAATCTTCAAATTACCTTAAAAATTAAAATGTTATTTTTGCCAGAAGTATCAAATCCAGCCTTCTCTACTATTATTTTAGCTAAAAGCAGCCTTGCTGTTTTCTGAATTTCTCTGAATTTACCACCAATTTGAACCTCATGATTTACTATAGTTTGGTCAACCTTTGTGTGAGGTATTGCATATGCATCATTTACAGCTATACTACATATATGTTATGTTATATAGAAATTTTCTAATTTTAAACCACTCTACAGTAATACTTTTCTAATTTCTACTGTGTTTAGCTCATAGCCTGCAAATAATGAGTAGTAATGCTATTTTATAAATTAATGACATGAGGAATAAATGACCAGCAAATTAAAAGCTTTTAAGGGCTAGGCGCAGTGGCTCACACCTGTAATCCCAGCACCTTGGGAGGTTGAGGTGGGCAGATCACTTGAGGTCAGGAGTTCAAGACCTGCCTGGCCAACATGGTGAAATGCCACCTCTACTAAAAATACAAAAATTAGTCAGACGTGGTGGTGGGCACCAGCTACTCTGGAGGCTGAGGCAGGAGAATCGCTTGAACCCAGGAGGCAGAGGTTGCAGTGAGCCGAGATCACAGCGTGGGCAACAGAGTGAGCTCTATCTCAAAAAAAAAAAAAAAAAAAAAATTTTAAGAAAAAAAAAAACCTATGATATGGAATTTATTTTATGAAGATGAGAAAACACATTTTGGAAAAAATGTATTTTGGTTTTGTGAGGGAGGCTTTTAACAAAATTTGAGAAGAAGAGAATGTGCTCAGATAAATTTTAAAACTGATGGATAATTGGGTAGCAAAGAAAAAAGAAAGTTTTTCTTGATAATTTTCAAAATAAAATTTTAGGAAAAATACTTATAAAAATTTTAAGGTAAGATGTCAAAAGGAAAAATATATATCAGCAGTGTGGAATCTACCTAGTAACACATTTTCTGGAAGATTCTGACTTTGGAATAAACCATAGGAACGGTGCTATTTTTCAGACTTTATAGAGGAACGTGAGGGCCCTACTAATCAGAATTTAAGTGTGGGCACTTAATCTTATTATTGTGGTGGAAGATTTGGTTAGACTTAATACAAAGAGTGAAATGATTTCATATGTAGAACTTTTTTAGACTTTTTAGACTCTAATATTTGAAAGAAAAAAGATGAATCTTTTCTAATCGCAATAGATCCCGAGAGGGTACATAAATTAAAATAATAACATACATCAAAATAAAATTCTAAGTAATCAAACTCTAAATAGTCTTTTCTCTCTTACCTGGATTAATAAATACAGCAGCTTCTTTAACTCACTTTTAGCTTTTCAACCCCCAAATTCATTCTTTCCATGGAAGCTGAGAGTTCTTAAGACAAACATATTATTGCCTTTGCCTTAAGGATAAAAAGCAAAACCAAAGCCTTTCTAAATTTTGCCTGTGTTAATCCTGTCACCTTTATCTCACCTTACTCACCTTCTCACACTACTTGCAGCCTCAATAACTGCAGTTTCTATAATACTCATTTATGACTTACCCACAGACTCTCGGCCTCCCTCTGTGCCCTCAATCCACTCTACTCTTAAATGGAATATCCTCTCTGAAGACTTCGTAACTGAGTTCCAGATTGGATTTTAAGTTCTTCCAGTGATTTCCCATGGTGCCCACGCTACATAATCCTACTGTTAAATATTCATGCTGCATTCTAATGTTCAATTTACAAGTCTGCATTGGAATAAAGGTCTTAGATCAAGAATAGTTGAGTTGTCCTGATCCAAACTGTACCTTCCACAACTAGCTTTGGGTCTGGGAGATAGCAAGCATTACACACACAGGTATTGGATAAAATATTTGTTTGATAATTGTGAATTTTAAAAAATAAGTGTACATGTGGTGATATGAGTATGTAAGTAAAGCCACATGTCACATTATTACAGGAAAATATGCTATTGTCCACTTAATAAATTTTCAGCGACTGTGTGTTCATGTAAGCACAATCTTAAACATAGCATTTTTTTCTTTTGCTATTGACAATTTCAAAATCCATAATTTTAAGACTACAATATTGTTGTTGTAATTAATTATAAGTTTTATTATAGATCAATAGAGGTATTGATAGAGAAAGATTTGTGTCATTTCTTTTTTCTTTTTAAAATTTCTCTGATATTATGTATTGATTACCCACACACCTAATTCTTTGTCTAAGCATTCTAAAACATCATTTTTAGAAAGCTGTTTACTATTCATTCCTCAGCAGGAAGGATCATATGTATTTAGAAGGTATTTACCATATCATATGATTTGAAGTGTTTCTATATAGTACAAAAAACAAAACCACAGAGATAAACATTTCCAGAATGGATAAATTAGTTCTTTCTTTGTAGATTAAAATAAATCACACTATTATTTCATTGGATGATATGTACACAATCTTCATCTTATCACACTGTAAAGTTAGTGAGCATTTAGTATCACTTCTGATACTAGCTGCAAGTTTGGCGATCCCTGAGACCACCCTCAGTTGCAGTAATTCACAAGAAGGACTATTAGAACTCAGTGAAAGCTGTTTTATTCATGGTTATAGTTTATCACAGTGGAAACATACAGATTAAAATCAACCAAGGTTAGAGATGCATGGAACAGTGTCCACAAAAGTTTTGCTTTTAGTCGTCTTTTTTCCAGTGGAGTCAGGGACAATCCTAACATTTCTGAGAGTAAAGGGTATAGATGACAGACTCTGTGGCTGACCTTTAGCCTCTGGAGGTAGAGCAGATACAATATGGACCAAACTTCCACTGTAAGTCACATTGTTAGACTCTTGCTGTGGCCCAAAGCTTTCAGGTAAAGCAAAGCACTCTAACAGGTGGAGCATTCCAAAGGCCTAAAGATGAGTTCCAGGAGCTGAGGACAAAAGTCAAACCTCTCTCTAGGTAAGTTTTTTATTTTTTATTTTATTTTTCCGTACACAGGTGCACAAACTGCCTTTGCGAAGATGAAATAAAGACAATTCTTGCTGCTTTCACATAGAAGCAAGTATTATCTTTGAGACAGTCTCAAATTTTTATCTTTATGAACCAATGTTTCAGTTTGAAAAAAAAAAGCACTTTTAATGAGATGGGGTTTCTTTGTCTTTTTTATGTGTAAGGAGTGAGATTTATAGTAATACCAATCTTGTACTTAGTAAGAAAATTAAATATTCTAAAAATATCCTAAATAAAGCTTAAGGTAATGAACAATTCAATTTTTGAGACTGAAATTTCTACTTTAAATTTGTGGTGTATAGAATGAAACAAACTATAAAATGCATGTACCATATATAGGAAATAAGAAAAATGTTATAAAGTTCAGACTCATAGTGAATAACTGTAGTTCTGTTGTTGACAAATGTGGCAGGATAGAGGATATACTGCCAGCCAGAATTTAGTTTTTGACCCATAGTTCTCCATCGTGAAAACTGAGAAATATACTTTGCCATTTTGATTTAGCCAGAGTTGTCGGAACTAAAGAACAGCTCCTTCCCCACAGTGAAAGTAATAATTTGTTTAATATATTTTCCTCTGGTTGACCGAGTGGATTTGAGGAATGAATGGTAATGTGAATAATGCATTCTTTTATGTAGTTTCTGACACTAAAAAGGAAAATAAGAAAAAATATTTGCAAGTGTTTCAGAAATGCATAAAAGTTTCAAGCAAAGATTTATTATATTTTCTTCTTGACTAATAAATAGAATGCATATTTCTTAAAACACATTTAAACTCAACTACAATTTTTTGAGCAGCCAAAAATGACTTGGAAACTGTTAATTTGTTGCAAGGAATTACCATGGGTAAATGTTGAAGAAAAGAGTTTATGTACTGATTTTTAGAGAGATACGAACTTCAAGTCTTTGCCAAAGCAAAGGAAAAATGGAAAACAAAGAAAAGTTTCTGCCATTCTGATTTTTTATTTATAACCACCAAATGTGAGGGGTGCAGCTTTTTTTTTTTTTCATTAGATTTATTTTGACAAAAGATCAGGATGAATGTTTGTTATATTTTCAGTGTTTGGCATAATATATTTAAAATAATAATATTGCCAGTTTTAATTTAATTTACATTTAAGCAGGTACATCATGTGGAAAAAAAAATTTTAAACATGAGGGGAAAAATTAACATCTAGAGATAACCATAATGATATTGCCAATTTACGCTTTTATATGTTTATATGCATGTGTAACAAAATATAACTTACTTTTTAAAATATTTTAGTTGATAAAATGTATATATTTATCATGTACAACATTATGTACTGAAATATGTATACATTATGAAATGGCTCAACTGAGCTAATTAACATATGTTTTACATCACATATTTGTCATTTATTGTAATGAGAACACTTAAAATCTACTCTTAGCAATTTTCAAATATACAGTACTTAGTTATTGATTATAGTAACCATGTTGTGCAGTAGATCTCTTGAACTTATTTCTACTATCTAACTGATATCTTGTATATTTTGATAAACACCTTCCCAACACTGCCCGCTTCACCTGTACCTTAGACCCTGATAACTACTATTCCACTCTCTACTTTTCTGAGTTCAACTTTTTTAGATTCCACATACATAAGATCACGTGGTATTTATCTTTCTGTTGTTTATTTCACATAACATAGTGTCTTACATGTTCATCCGTGTTGTTGCAAATAAGATAATTTATTTCTGTTTTGAGGCTGAATAGTATTTCATTTTGTATATGTATCATGTTTTCTTTATCCATTCATCTGTTGATGAACACAGGTCGATTCCATATCTTGGTTATTATGATAATGCTGCAGTGAACAAGTGAGTACAGATAGCTCTTTGACATATTGATTTCAATTCCCTTGGATACATCCCTAGTAGTGGGATTGCTGGTTTATACGGTAATTCTATTTTTCATTTTCTGAAGAACTTTCATACTAATGTTTGTAATGACTATAATAATTTACATTCCCACCAATACAGTGTAAGAGTTTTCCCTTTTCTCCACATCCTTGACAGCATGTGTTATCTATCAGCTTTTTAATAGACATTCTAACTGGTATGAGGAGGTATCTCATGTTCCTTTAATTTTCATTTCCCTAATGATTAGTGAGGTTGAACATTTTTTTCATATAATTTGTGGCTATTTTATGTCTTCTTTTGAAAATGTCTATTAAGGTTCTTTATCCATTTTTAAGTTGGGATATGTTTTCCTAATGAATTGTTTGAGTTCTTTAAATATTTTGGATAGTAACATTTTACTAGATGTATGGTTTGCACATATATTCTCCCATTTCTCTTCACTTTGTTGGATGTTTGCCGTGCAGAAGCTTTGTAGTTTGATATAATCTTATTTGTCATTGTTTACTTCTGTTGCCTGTGCTTTGGCGTCATATCCAAAACATCATTGCCAGACCAATGTCATGGAACTTTGTATCTATGATTTCTTTTAGTAGTTTTACCTTTTCCAGTCTTATGTTTAGGTTTTTAATCCATTTCGAGTTGATTTTTTTTTATATGGTGTAAGATAAGGATCCAGTTTCATTTTTCTGCATGTAGATATCCTGTTTTTCTAACACAATTTATTGAATAGACTCTCTTTTCCTACTTGTGTTCTTGGCACCATTATAAAATACTATTTGACTGTATATGCTTGAGTTTGTTTCTGGGCTTTCCATTTTATTACATTGGTCTAAGTATAAAACATTGGTCTAAATGCTAAAACATTTTTAGTGCTATAGTTTGGTAATGCAGCTTGAAATTGGAAAGTATGATGCCTCCAGTTTTGTTGTTCTTGCTCAAGGTTACTTTTGCTATTTGGAGTCTTTTATGATTCCATATGAATTTTAGTATTTTTTGTTATTTCTCAAAAGAATACCATGTGGATTTTGATAGGGATTGAACTAAATTTGTTGATTACTTTGGGCAGTATGGACATTTTAACAATCTTAATTCTTCCATCCCTGAACATGGAATGTCTTTCGATTTATTTGTATTTTCTGTAATTTCCTTTATATCAATTTTTTATATTTTTCAGTGTACAAGTCTTTCACCTTTTTGGTTAAGCTTCTTCCTGGGTATTTCATTACTTCTGTTGCTACTGTGAACAGGGTTATTTTCTTAATCTGATTTTGGAAAGTTTGTTGTTTGTGTATAGAATCACCATAAATTTTGTGTATTGATTTTGTATCTTATAACTTTACTAAATTTATTTTAAATTCTAACAGGTTTTCTTTTGTTTTATTTTGGAGTCTTTATGGTTTTCTTTATGTATGATTATGTTATCATCAAACAGAGATATTTTACATCTTTCTGATTTGAAAACTTTTATTTCTTTCGCTTTCATAATTGCTTGGGCTAGGATATCTAATACTATGTTGAAAGGAAGTGGTGAGAATGGCCATCCTTGCCTTGTACCAATCTTCCAGGGAAAGCCTTCATTTATCCCCCATTGATTCTAATGTTAAATATGGGCTTTTCATATGTAGCCTTTGTGTTGAAGTACGATTCTTTTATACCTATTTTGTTGATATTTTAAATCACAAATGGGTGTTGAAATTTGTCCAATACATTTTCTGCATCAGTTGGGAGGACCATGTGGTTTTTCTTTCATTTCATCAATGTGTTGTATCATGTTGATTGATTTGCATATGTTGAGCCATCCTTGCATCCTGCTTAATCATGATGTATAAACCTTTGAACGTTACCAATTTTGAATGATATTTTTGCAATGATCTTTCTCACAAATATTAGCCTACAGTTTCTTTTCTTGTGATGTCTTCACTGATTTTGATATCAGGTTGATGTTGGTCTCATAAAATGAGTTTGGAAATATTACCTTTTCTTTTACTTTTTAGAAGTCTTTAAGGAGAGTTGATATTAATGTTTTGAATGGTTGTGTGAGGCTGTTAGGTCCCAGGCCTTTTCTTGATTTTGGGAGATTTTGAATGCTTATTTAATCTCATTTGTTACATTTCTATTCGGGATTTCTATTTCCTCCTGATTCAGTTTTGATAGTTTGTATGATTTTAGAATTTCATCCATTTCTTCTGTTATCAAACTTTTTGGCTTATAATTGTTCATAATAGTCTCTAATGATACTTTTTATTTCTGAGATGTCCACTGTAATATCTTTGCTTTTATTTTTTAAATTTATTTAAGTGACATCTTTCTTGTTTTAAAATTTAATCTGGGTATTTGTTTATTTTGTTTATCTGTAAAAAAACACACTCTAAGTTTAGTTGTTTTTTTCTGTGCTTTTTTAAAACATTTTTTCCTATTTGATTTATTTTTGCTCTGATGGTCATTATCTCTCCTATTAACTTTGGACTTAGTTTGTTCTTCTTTTTCTAGCTCCTTAAAGTTAAATCAAGGTTAGGTTGCTTAATTTGGATCTCTCTTTTAAATATAGGCATTTATTGCTATAAACTTTTCTCTGATGACTGCTTTTGCTACATTCCACAGATTTGGGGTTGCTGTTTTTATTTTTGTTTATCTTAAGATACTCTAAATTATTTTTTGATTTCCACATTGATTCAATGTTTCCAGAGTATGTTTTTCAGTTTCCATGGATTCATGTATTTTCCCATTTTCTTCCTATTACTGATTTCTAGTTTCATTCCATTGTGGTCAGAAAATATATTTGGAGTGAATTTGACTGCATTTTAAGTGCAACATCTCGTATGAAGTAAAGTGTGAAATTTTCCACTTGTGGCATCATGCTGGTACCCAAAGAGTTTCAGATTTTGAAGCACTTATGATTTGGGATTTTCAGTTTAGGGATGATTAACCTTTAGCTGAAATCGGGCAAGCAGGCTATAGAATTTGTGTATTTAATCATTACACCACACTGGTTCACATTTGCTTTTCTAACTAAAATATAATTGAAATTTAGATCAGAATTTTCTTCAATCTTAGATTTTTTTCAGAAAAGTGTTGTGTTTAATTATATTAATAGTTGTTATATTATTTCAATAGGATTTTAAAGAAATAAGTTTTAATCAGGTATAATTTATATGCTACAAGTTTTACCCATTTTATATGGAAAGTTTGCTAAGCTTTAGTAAATTTATACAGTTGTGCAATCAACACTGTAATACAATTTTAATGCATATATATTTTTTTCAGATACAGGGTCTTTTTTTTTTTTTAGATACAGGGTCTTACTATGTTGCCCAGTCTGGTCTCAAATTCCTAGCCTCAAATGATTCTTCCTTTCAACCTGTGAAGTAGCTGGGATTATAGGTATGAGCAACCATAAGCATTTATTTATGCAAACAATGCTCCTCATGCTCATCTTCAGCCTATCCTGCCCATATTCTTGATCCCAGTGAACTACTGACCTGCTTTCTATCTGTATGGTTTTGCCTATTCAATAAATGTGATAGATTTATAATCATATAATATGTAGTCTTTTGGATTTAATTTCTTTCACTTAGCATTATATTTTTGAGGTGTGTTCATGTCATTGCATTTGGTAGTATTTTGTTGCAGAAATTAGAAACCCCTCAAAATCTACAGTACTCCATGCATCTATTGAACCACTTGAATGAAATAGACATGGGAATAAAATTAGGTATGTAATTGAGTCTTTTTCATATTTTCTAAAATGATTCAATACATTTTTCCTCTTTAACAGTCTTCTCTATTCATGGTCTTGTATATGATTAGTTCTGCCACTGATCAGCTTCAGTTGTTTTCATGAGTTACAAAAGCTATCAGATAATTGAAAAAGCAGGTGAGGCAATAGCCTTCCAGAAAGGCGAAAAGGGGACTAATTGATGCAATTATTCTTAGCAAGTCAGATTTTGTCTGCAAAATTATATTATAAAAATATTATATTATCTAAGTGGGCAAAGAGATGCTAGTTTGAAGTCAGATACATAAAACTTTCACAATATTGATTTTTCTTAAGCCAATGCTGTGAATATAAAGGCCACTAACTATATACTAACATTTAATTATTTGAGTAAGAAGTTATTATTAATACTGAGAACTAACACAATTGCATCAACATTGATTCTTTACATGGGATTTATTAGAGAATTAGGTAACAAAGTAAAGTGAAAATTTACCACCTACTCATAAAATCCCAAAAGAATGATAATATTCAATATTAACTGGACTTATGCGTTAAACTACTTATTTATTTATTTATTTAT
>NW_016805290.1:36370-42773 GCF_001698545.2 Rhinopithecus bieti | reverse complement strand
GGCTTTGTTTACCTACTTAATCCTCAGCAATGGCGGGCACCCCTCCCCCAGCCTCGCTGCTGCCTTGCAGTTAGATCGCCGCAGACTGCTGTGTTACCAATGAGGGAGGCTCGGTGGGCATGGGACCCTCCCGGCCAGGTGTGGGATATATTCTCCTTGTGTGCCCGTTTGCTTAAAGCACAGTATTGGGGTGGGAGTTACCCGATTTTCCAGGTGTTGTGTGTCTCAGTTCCCCTGGCTAGGAAGAGGGATTCCCTTCCCCTTGCGCTTCCCAGGTGAGGCGATGCCTCGGCCTGCTTCAGCTTTCACTGGTCAGGCTGCAGCAGCTGACCAGCACCGATTGTCCAGCACTCCCTAGTGAGATGACCCCAGTACCTCAGTTGAAAATGCAGAAATCACCGGTCTTCTGTGTCGCTCGCGCTGGGAGTTGGAGACTGGAGCTGTTCCTATTCGGCCATCTTGCTCCGCCCCCCTCTAAACTACTTTTCTTATTATTTATTCTGCAAAGAGCTAATAGCTCTGGTCTCATTCACTTACCTTTGTGATGAAGCTCTAACGCAAGGTAATCATTTTTTTTATTTCTATGAGAAGTTTGTGATGTAATTAATTAAACTTTTTCTAGTATCTGTTAGATATTGTTACTCAAATAGAAATTTACTATTTCTTCTATGCTCTATGATACTAATAGCTATTACATGCAACTAGACGATCATGGAATGTTTATAACTTATTAATACCATTTATCTGGGCTTTGAGACTATCACATCTGGTAAAGCTGTAAATTAATAGTTTATTTATTTATTCCATTAATATGTTTGGGTTTTTTTGAAACATGGTCTCACTCTATTACTCAAACTGAAGTGCAATAGTGCCATCACAGAACAGTGTAGCCTTGACTTCCTGCACTCAGGTGATTCTCCCACCTCAGCCTCCCTAGTACCTGGGACTACAAGCGTGTTTGACTCCGCTCAGCTATTTTTTTTTTTTTTTTTTTTTGTATTTTTAGTTGAGATGGAGCTTCACCATGTTGTCCATGCTGGTGTTGAACTCTTGGGCTCAAGCAGTCTTCCTGCCTTGAACTCCCAAAGTACTGGGATTACAGGCATAAGCTACTGTGCTCAGCCCATTAAGTTATTTTTTGTATTCCAGGTTTTTAAATTATTTATTTTAAGATTAACTACTCAACTTTATTATTTTTTTCCTAGAGATTGTTAATGTTCACAAGGTAATCAATTAAATAGATAAAATATCTTTTATTTTATTTTTAAGTTCAAGCCTTTGACAGAAATGCTGAAAATTCAGTTCTTGGTTAATACCTTACATAGAGCTATTGCTCATTGATTGTTGATGGTCATCTCTTGAAATAATTCTTAAAATAAAATCTTTATACAAAATAAAAAGAATAGAAATATAATATAGACAAGATTGTTTCCATCTTTAATAAGCCTAGCAGAAACAGACTATGGCATTTTCTTATTTTCTACTAAATTCCACTTTGGTAGTATCAGCAAGTGTAATGTTGATAGTTCCTTCATGGTTTCTTTAGATAAAAAATGATCCCTGAAATACAATGAATTTGTAGTTCTGCATACTCTTCACTACTCTTTACTACTTAAATATTATAGAAAAATGTTTGTGATTCATCCTGGTTTACTAACATTATTTAAATACTTCTTCTTTATACAGAAATAAAACTGATGCTTCTTATCTGGAATGATTTTGCAAGCAATATTAAATCTCTAGGCTGTAATGGTTTCAAGATATTGAATACTGACTGTGCCCTTTAAAAATGCATTTCCTACTCTTATCTTTGTACATATTTCAAAGAGTAAATTTCAAATTTCAGCAGCCATGAAATATGCATATAGAACAGGTGTTTCTAGCCTTGCCTTGTCCTTGTGAGATAGTACAAAGCTGATGCATTTGATTTTTCCTCCAGTGCACATTACAATAGGAATAATTAAATACAATGCCTGTTGTCTGTTTCCTTCTCTGAATATAAAATCAGAAGTGGTATCTTGGCAAATAGTTCAAATAGCAAGATTAACCTTTATGACACAGATAATTTTCTCAGTGTGTTCTATTCATATTGTACGTAAAATATGAGATACTCAAATTTTAATTATTCTTTCATCATGTCTATTGATAAAACAATCACTGGACATATATTTTACATTTTAAAAAACTTAAACTTTCTCTGAGTAATTTTTTTTTGCTAATTTAGATTAGCTTACATTTAGTTTAGGTTAGATACATTTCAGTTTCTCATATATAATCTAGTTCCTCAGATTCAGTATATTATATTGCCATATATTATTTTGTGGATGAGAAGGATCGAAGCTGAGGGTCTCAAGAAGTAAACCTGAATGTTCTCTTCCCTTGACTTTGGGGCATTATTCCATTGGATGCTCATTTCTGTAGCTTTGACATTTCTAGAAATCATAATGCCAATGGAGGCCAATATGTGTTCATGAAAATTATGATTCTAAAATAAAACATATTTGAAAAATTAAAAAAAAACAAAATGAGACACTCTGAGACTTAATATGTCAATGTTGTAAATCTTGAGGATTTTCTTCGCAATAAGTTGTGAAGAAATTTATTCATGACTTTTCTTTTTAAAAAACTTCTGGACAGGTTTTCGGTTGAAACCACTTGGGAAATCTCAGTTTTGTAGAATTGCCATTGCATCCTATTATCTTGAAATTTGCCTTCAGGAACAGCAGTGAGAACAGAGAATTAAAAGGAATCAAGAAAGTTGCATTGCAATTATTGTTTTTTATATCAATAGAATAACTTTTGTGTCCATAAAGAAAGCCTTGAAAATTTTTTAATGTATCTATATTAGTCCATTTTCATGCTGCTGATAAAGAAATACCTGAGAGTGGGAAGAAAAAGAGGTTGAATTGGACTTATGCTTCCATATTCCTTGTGAGGCCTCAGAATCATGGCAGGAGATGAAAGGCACTTCTTACATGGCAGCTGTAAGGGAAAATGAGAAAGAAGCAAAAGCGGAAATCCCTGAAAAGCCGATCAGATTTCATGAGACTTATTCACTACCATGGGAATACCACCAGAAAGACTGGTCCCCATGATTCAGTTACCTCCCTCTGGGTCCCTTCCACAACATGTGGGAATTCTGGGAGATATAATTCAAGTCAAGACATGGGTGGGGACACTGTCAAATCATATCATTCTGCCCCTGGCCCCACCAAATCTCATGTCCTCACATTTCAAAACCAATCATGCTTCCCCAATAGTCTCCCCAAAGTCTTAACTCATTTCAGCATTAACCCAAAAGTCCACAGTCCAAAGTCGCATCTGAGACAAGGCAAATCCCTTCTGCCTATGAACCCGTAAAATCAAAAGCAAACTAGTTACTTCCTAGATACAGTGAGGGTACAGGTAGTTGGTAAATACAGCCATCCCAAATGGAGAAATTGGCCAAAACAAAAGGGTTACAGGGCCCATTCAAGTCCAAAATCCAGCGGGGCAATCATATTTGAAACTTCCAAAATGATCTCCTTTGACTCCAGGTGTCACATCCAGGTCAGTCTGATGCAAGAGGTGGGTTTCTATGGCCTTGGGCAGCTCTGCCTCTGTGGCTTTGCAGGGAATAGGCCCCCTCCCAGCTGATTTAATGGGCTGGAGGATTCTGCAGCTTTTTAGGCACATGGTGTAAGCTGGTAGTGGATTCTCCATTCTGGGGTCTGGAGGAGGATGGCCCTCTTCTCACAGATCCACTAGGCAGTGCCCCAGTAGGGACTCTGTGTGGGAGGTCTGACACCACATTTCCCTTCAACACTGCCTTAGCAGAGGTTCTCCATGAGGGCCCCACCCCTGCAGCAAACTTTTGCCTGATCACCCAGGCATTTCCATACATCTCCTGAAATCTAGGTGGAGGTTTCTAAACCTCAATTCTGAACTTCTGTGCACCTGCAGGCTCAACACCTGCTGGAGGCTACAAGGCTTAGGGTTTCCACCCTCTGAAGCTACAACCCAAGCTGTATGTTGGCCCCTTTCAGCCACGGCTGCCACGGTTGGGACACAGGGCACCAATCCCTAGGCTGCACACAGCATGGGGAGCCTGGGTCTGGCTCACAAAAACATTTATTCCTCCTGGGCCTGCAGGCCTGTGATGGGAGGTGCTACAGTGAAGGTCTCTGACATGGCCTGGAGAGATTTTCCCCATGGTCTCGGGGATTAACATTAGGTTCATTGCTACTTATACAAATTCTGCAGCTGGTTTGAATTTGTCCCCAGAAAATGGGTTTTTCTTTTCTATTGCAGAGTCAGACTGCAAATTTTCCAAATGTTTATGGTCTGCTTCCCTTATAACACTAAATGCCTTTAACAGCACCCAAGTCACCTTTTGAATGCTTTGCTGCTTAGAACTTTCTTCTGTTAGATACCCTAAATCATCTCTCTGAAGTTTAATGTTCCACAAATCTCTAAGACAGAGGCAAAATGCCACCAGTCTCTGCTAAAACATAACAAGAGTACCTTTGCTCCAGTTCCCAACAAGTTCCTTGTCCCCATCTGAGACCACCTCAGCCTAGACCTTATTGTCCATATCACTATCAGCATTTTGGGCAAAGCCATTCAACAAACCTCTAGGAAGTTCCAAATGTTCCCACATTTTCCTGTCTTCTTCTCAGCCCTTCAAACTGCTCCAATCTCTGCCTGTTACCCAGCTCCAAAGTTGCTTCCACATTTTTGGATATCTTTTCAACAACACCCCACCATGGTGGTACCAATTTACTGTATTAGCCCATTTTCATGCTGCTGATAAAAGTATACCCGAGACTGGGAAGAAAAAGAGGTTTAATTGGACTTATAGTTTCACATGGTTAGGGAGGACTCAGAATCATGGTGGGAGGAAAATTGCACTTCTTACATGGCAGAGGCAAGAGAAAATGAGGAAAAAGGAAAGTGGAAACCCATGATAAAACCATCACATCTCATGATACTTATTCACTATCACGAGAAAAACATAGAAAAAACAGCCTTCATGATTCAATTACCTGCCCTTGGGCCCCTCCCACAACATGTGGGAATTCTGAGAGATACAACTCAGTTTGAGAATTGGATGAGGACACAGCCAACCAACATCAGCAGCTGAAGATGTTAACTACTGATACTAATTATTATGATTTTATTATCTTTATCAAATATATCAGGACAATGTTCAGAATTTAACACTGAGCTACTTCACTGTGGATCTGTTTTCTAAGACCTGCTTTTTTGAAGCAGTCCCATCAAGGGTTCAAGGTACTAAGAAGTAAGAAATGTACTTGTGTTTGCTTTGGTTTTGCTACCTTAACACCCTTTAATGGCTCTGCTTCTTAGAGATTGATCACTTTCAGGAATCTGATTTTGTAAAATCTTTAAGGCTATCTGCAGCAGATAGCAATAAAAGACTGCCATGTCAAGTGGACAGACACTCTTCATTCCATTCCAACTGACTTTCCCCATGACCATCATTTTATGTTGGAGATTTTTTTTTATGTGACAATTCTTTAGGCCACATAAGCTGTGTCTTTGAGAAGAGCTGGGCTAAAAATATCACTGCAAATTTAATCAAATGAAATATTTTCTTAGACAACAGATTATATTGAATTGATTTGTGGACTAAAAAGAACATCAATCTAGCCTTCAATTTGTATATGTCATATTTTTAAGCTCTGTCTTTAGTCGTTTATTTCACTGATGACTTTCCCAATACCAATTCCATCTACTAGTATATCAATATGGTCCTGACATAGAGTGGACGAATAATATTTTGAAATCAACTCTAGGAAAATAGTGTTTTACTAAAGTAATTCGTGAAAAATAAGAGGTGACTTGAAGCCCCAAGGTTGTATTTTATAGAATTATTTTTAAATTGAAAAGTTATATTCACATGTTCTATTCAACAAATATAATTATTAATTATACTTTTTGTGAGTCATGAGGTCTGTAATTTATGGGAGACTCATTAAGTTTTATAGATGTGAAGAATCTAGAGGCAAATTTGCAAACTGCTTATTTAAAAATATTGTAAAAAACAAAACAAAAAGGGAAAACAGTAACTTCCCTAACCATGCTTAGAAAACTTTCTGGTCACTGTGTAGCATAGAAACCCAAATACCTTATTAAGCACATGGATATAAGAGGACTTACAGTATTTAAAAATAAAAAAGAAACTGCTTCAAACTAGAAATTGTCCAGAGTACGGAAAGTATTTTCTCAACTTTAAAGGTTATAATTCATAATTTTAAACAATTTTCCACTCAAAATATAAGTTCTACTATAGTTTATACTTTTGAATTTGACTAAATATCTCTGTCTAGAAACATGTTCCTGTTCCATATGTAGTAGTAACCACAGAAAGAACTTAGTTGGAAAAGGAGTGGGGGGGGGG
>NW_016805290.1:12392-29664 GCF_001698545.2 Rhinopithecus bieti | reverse complement strand
ATACTGTTTTCATTCAGTAGAGTGAAGGCTATTAGAATCCTCAGGTTTCCTCTGGTTACACACTAAACTATGGCAAAAATGATATTGGAATTAATATCTGCCTGATTTCCTTCCTTCCTTCCTTCCTTCCTTCCTTCCTTCCTTCCTTCCTTCCTTTTCTTTCCTTTTTTCCTTTCCTTCCCCTTCCCCTTCCCCTTCCCCTTCCCTTCCCTTCCTTTCCTTTCCCTTTTCCTTTCTTCTTTCCTTTCCTCTTTTCCAAGGTCTCACTCTGTTGTCCAGGCTGGAGTGCAGTGACCCAGTCTCAGCTCACTGCAGCTTCTGCCTCCTGGCCTCAAGCAATTCTTGTGCCTCAGCATCCTGAGTAGCTGGGACTACAGGCATGCACCAACACACTCGGCTAATTTTTGTAGTTTTTATAGACATGTGGTCAAGCTGCGTTGGCCAGGCTAGTCTCAGACTCCTGAACTCAAGTGATCCACCTGCCTCAACCTCCCAAAGTGTTGAGATTACAGGCATGGGCCACCACACCCATCCAGTCTGTCTGATTTTAATGCCAATTATAGAATAGACATTTAAAAAATAACATAATGGGGATTTTTCTGAGAGGAAAAGTAAAAGTAACACTTGTTTGAAAAGGCATGGTTAAGTGAGGCAGAACAGGGAGAATATTATTGTGAACCAGTCTATGCAGACATTATAACATGTCTAGTCTTTGCCAATTCTAGAGCAGTGGCAGCGTGTAGAGAAGAGAGGGAGGCAGCACCCACCCTCTATTACCCCCAGGTGCCATTTGCTTTTTATAGACCGTTGTCTTTTGTTACTTCATTAGATCATCAGATTTAAAAATTGCTGCTAATGAATTATTTATATAAGAAGCCAATGTTACAAAACAACAAGAAGCAAGAGTGCTACTAACGGCAAATAATTTTTATTCTTGTTTTCACTATCATTTGGGTTCAGTTCCAGATTTCTTATTAGTTGTTTTAAAGGAGCATTATGCAGAAATGCCACTATTTCCCAATAGTCTAGCGAGTGGCACTTAGTATCTGGTGCATTTGCCAAGGTCCAAGGACAGTCTCTCCACATTACAGGTTCAGATCCTTGATTTCTCAATACATATCAACCAAATCTATTTCTTAGAGGTAAACTCGTAATGCCCTAGGTTATGAAATTGCTTTGTAAAATTAACAATGACATATGTTTCTTTCACAGACTTTCATAGAAGATAGGGAATAGCTCTATCTTCTTGTTAACTCATTTTCTTTCCATGAGGAAATAAAATAATCATCAAATTGCTTATTAATTTCCAGTGAGAAATGACTACTAAATAACAGGCATACTCTGGATCTACATTAATGATGGCAAATATATTATTTTCCTATAGAAAATCTATATGGGGAACTATGTAGTAATCAGCGAATTTTGAGCATAATATTAGAAAACTGAGAGAAAAATCAGATGTTTAAAAAGACAAAATGCTAAAATAACCTGATTCATCCATCTTACTGTATGAATGGTCTTATCAATGGGACACCAAATCCTCCATGTTTACAATCTCTATGCTTCTTCACATGAAAACTGATCTTAAAAATCAGGTCAGAATATTTGAGGTTTCTTAGAAGAGCCACCTCCCACTAGAAAGCTGAGAGAATGGGTACTGTCAACATTTCTTTCTGTGACTGGTTTGCCATGATTCACGAAAATCCTGTCCCAGCTACCTTATGATTAAAGTCCCTAGATATTTCTCTCCATTTGGTTAGGCTACTGTCAAGTTCTATCTTTTCTTTTTTCAGGTCTGAGATTCAATTTATCCCTTTATGACATAAAATTCTCAACATTTTAAAAAGCAGATTACTTTGGGTCTGTGAATTTAGAAATATGGGCTTAAAAGCATCTCCCCCACCCCACATTTGCTTCGTTTCACAACTTTTAGAAGGATTTGGACACTCTGAAGATGACATGTTTCTGTAGCCTTCATGTCATTTACTACAGTATTGAATATACAGTAGATACTAAAACATAGTTGTTTGTTCATTCACTTTATAAATATATATTAAATTATTTTTTTTATGTTGAAAGCACTGTACCAGCTGCAGAAACATAGAGGAATAACACACATAGACCGTGATATCATAAAATTTCTGTCTAATAAGTTTATTAGAACTTACTATGAATATTTTTCTGCATGTTTTCATGTGCTTTTCTTTTCCTTCATTCGTTACTGTAAACAAAAACAAATGAAACAAGTCAAACACTCTGTCCAAGTTATTAGGGAAATTGTTGGAAATGTTCCTGTTGAAATTGTATTCTAGGTGTGGAATCAATCTATGTGCTGTATGTTTTGCTTTAAATTCACAGAACTACATGTAATGCTTATATTTTGTATTCTGCTTATAAAAATAGTAATTTCTAACATCTATTGGCACTTTTTGATATTAGGGTTCATTCTGAAAACCTGAATAAATTTTCCTAGTATTTTCCTAACATTTTATCTTCAAATATTAGGTATATGAAATACATATTTTTTTTTTTTTTTTTTTTTTTTTTTTTTTGAGATGGAGTCTCACTCTGTCGCCCTGGCTGGAGTGCCAGTGGCGTGATCTCTGCTCACTGCAACCTCTGCCTCCTGGGTTCAAGTGATTCTATTGCCTCAGCCTCCTGAGTAGCTGGGATTACAGGCATGTGCCACCATGCCCGGCTAATTTTTTGTATTTTTAGTAGAAACAGGGTTTTACCGTGTTAGCCAGGATGGTCTCGATAGCCACTATACCCGGCTGGATCAAAGATGTTTATATACACTTTATTAGGGATATAGATGTAACTATATAGTAAAAATTATGTTAATCTTGGGCCCCAAAATTTGAGTCATATCATTTGAATTGTATTTCATTTGTGCATTTGTACATACCATTGGGAATTTGATTGAATTTATATTCAAGCATTGAATTGGAAAACTCTAAGCTATATAGAATAAATCATAATCTAAGAATACATTTGAAGTAGAATTCTTTATATAAAATCCTATTTAAGGAAGGTTAAAATGCTTTGAAGATGATAAAATGAAGACAGCATCCAGTTACTAAAGCTGTAATGTTCCCTAATATATACAGAAACATAAATGCTATATTTTCCGTATCAGTGTTTCTTTTGTTAATTTTGAAGGAAAAAAACCCACAAGTTTTCCTTGGTGAAGTAAGTAAATTCTTCAAGCTTACTAGTGCTATATCATTATAAAAATTGACTCTCTCTTGCCATCTCTCTCTCTCTCTGTACATATGTATGGTTCATATTTGGCTTAGATAGATAAATTCTTCATAGATGAGGATTATGTAATTGCTGCTGCTCTTCATTAAAGCTAGGAGAAAAACAGATTTTCATTTATTTTTGCAAGACGTCTACTCACTGCCTATGTATTTGACAATGTAATTGAAGGCCGAGCTCAACATTTAACAACTTTTTTTTTAATTAATTAATTTTTTTTTATTCTACTTTAAGTTCTAGGGTACATGTGCACAATGTGCACGTTTGTTACATACGTATACATGTGCCATGTTGGTGTGCTGCACCCATTAACCCATCATTTACATTAGGTATATCTCCTAATGCTATCCCTCCCCCCTCCTCCCACCCCACAATAGGACCCCAATGACAAAATTGTTTACAGATAATTTGATAGTTCTTGAAGTCTCTAATAGGTAATCATCCTGCATTTCAATTCAGAATTTTGTCTTTTAGAAAATATCATCGTATATTAACTGAAACTGAGTAAATGATGGCAGTAGGTAAGAAGGGTGAAGGTAATAATAATCATGGTTTGTTTGTACAAATAATACAAAACAAATGTTTTATTGCATTATACCATTAAATTTTTGTATAATACGTGGACATATATTACATTACATATTTTTGTTTTAAATCTTGTCAGTTAAAGAGACCACATTTATTTGACTGCTGACATTCTGAACTGGTACTCCTCTCTATCGCATATTTTAAATTAGATTACAAATCACTGGAGTTAGGGGCTTATCAACCTATATTCATTGTCACCTTTATTTCCTATTCCACCTTTATTGATAATCTCTATGACACTAACCATTCATAAGTCAAAACCCCTGCAGCTGATAGGTGATCTGTTAGAGTAAAGCTACTAACAACTCTAACAGACAGTTGTCATTAAAAGATGAGATAGAGTATTTCCTATTTGGAACTTTCACAGCCAAAGAGAAGTGGCAAAACAACAGTAAAGGAGTTTGTAGAGTAAATTCAAGTAGAGATGAGGGAGTAAAGCAGCAGTATAATGGTAGTAAGGTATTACATTGAACTTCTAATCTCAGTTTCCAGATGGGGAGACTGAGAAATATTAAATCATTTATTATAATATAGCTATGGTTTGAATGTTTGTGTCCCTCTCAAATTCATATGTTGAAATTCTAACCCTCAAGGTGATAGTATTCGGATTGAGGGCTTTGGGGGTGATAGACTATGAGGACGAATCCCTCATGATTGGGATTAATGCGCTAGCCCCTTCTACCATGTGAGAACATGGCAAAAAGGCACCATTTATAAACTAGAAAACAGGTCCTTACCAGATGTGGAATCTGCCAGAAACTTAACCTTGGACTTCCCAATTTCCAGAACTGTAAGAAATAAATTTATGTTGCGATAAGCTACCCAGTGTATGGCATTTTGTCATAGCAGCCCGAATGGACTAAGACAAATATCAACTTGATTTGGATTATACTAGCACAATGGATACACAAAACAAAACACCAAAGCACAGTAACATTAGATGTAACTACAGGAACTTGACGGATGTATCTGAACTATTTGCATAATTAATCTCATTTATACAATTTTCTCTATATTATTGGAAATAGCTTTAGTAAGAAATTACCATTTCCATTGTTAGTCCACATTGAGAGATCCTGAATATGGATTATGTTTAGTCAAGTGAGTATCCTTAAAGGGAGCTAAGCTTGGTTAAGAGGGGAATCACTTAGGATATGTATTTGAAAGCAAGAAATTCTGGAATTAAAAATATTTTAGATTTACATTTTAAAATTTTCTTGAGAATTGGAAGAACAGTTTAATGTTAATATGACAGTTTAATATTCTTGTGACATTCATTTAAAGTTTAAAATGAGTAATCAGCACAAGTTTTATCAGAGGACCATCTTAATTTCTTAACGCAGCAGCATATAATTGTGCATAGATGCCATACAACCTACTTGTATTTTGCGAGTTCACTACTTGGTATATGACAACTGTTAACCAGAGAAATTGTGGATTTAGAAACTACAATAGCTGGGAAGATTTGTCTTTGAACATGCAACATTTTCATAGCATTCCCACTATTTCATGGTTTAGTCAATCACTGAAGATACAAGTTCATTTCTCATAATGTAGGGGATTGTTATTTTATATCTTTATAGCTACATTTATATTTATATATGTATAATAATGATGAGTCTCCAATATGGCCACCACAAGGAGAGGTTTTAAAACATTCCTCTTTCAGAAGGAAAGAATCCTCCAGTGTATGTCTAGAAAATCCTTCAATATGGCTTATCTCCTCTAACAAGGGACACTGAAGAATGCTTCACATAAAGAATAATGAATACCCAGGCATCTAATTATGTAGAAAACAATGCAAAATTAGAATGATTCTACTAGCTAGGATAATTGTTTCCCTCTTGCATGATTAAAATTTGACATTTTACAGAGTAGTTTATTTCTTAATCTATTCAATTGCTAATGCAACTTTTTTGAATGCTATTATAAATATATGTTCAATTTTAGTTTTTGCTGTCTGTTTAATAAGGAGCAACACAATGCTGTCTACTATTTCAAAACAAAATTAGAAAATACATAATTCTAACTCTGACAAAAAATAAGAGATTGTATAAATTTAGAATAATTTTTCTTTGGGGAATTAATTGAATAAAGTCTTGGCATATTTATTTTCTGGTTCTTTAAATCGTGATACTATATAACTTTGTATTGTCCATTTTGGAATGATAAGTCCATTTTTAAAAATTTATATGAAATTTACATTTTAATTAGAACATTATTAAATAATGATACAGAAAAATAACCGGTTGTTGCAAGAAAGGAGGACTAAAATAAACTTAATTTGATTATCAGTTTGTCATTATTTGATGTTAAACTGATTCTACCATTTTAATTTCATAGTGTGCAAATGTTTCAGCAAAAGTCATTCACCCTCTTTGCAAAGTCATTAACTGACTTTTTGTTAAAATTAAAAAACTCTTGAACTTTTAATGAAACAAATGTGTCATTTTAATATTATTATCCAGGGAAAACATTTTCCTTGCTGATGATTAGACTTAAAGAGTGATTTTTTTTTTTTTCATTTAACTAGGGTATCCCTTTGAAGATATTTTACAGTCTTTTTTTTCCCTTTCAAAGATTTTAGCGATCACACTAAACAAATTCACAATTAGTAAATAATTCTTTTTATTTTTTTTCCCTTAGAAATTTTGCTTTCATGATTAAATTTCAACTGCTTCCAAGTTTTCTGTGTATTGTTCTTATTAGAATACTTTCGATAAATCAGAACTTGGATATTTTTCATGAAGTGTTCCCTTTACCCTTCAATTTGCTCATTTTCTCATCCCTTCCTTCAGCTTTCTCCCTCATGCCTTACATTTTCTATCTTAACCTGTCCTCATTATTTCCCCTTCACACTCCCTAGTTATGCAGTACATCATGGTGTTAGGCATAAAAATTATAAAACGTTTGATACACTTTAAAATTGTATTTGGGATGCAGGCATTTTATTATGAAGTGGTTTTCATGTGTGTGTGTGTGTGTGTGTGTGTGTATGAAAGAGAGAGAGAGAGTTTTTTCTGCTGGTGTTTCTTCCTAAAATTTTTTGGATTTTAATTTTGAGATTCAATGTTTTAAAATATTTAAAATTTTAAAAGAATGATCCAAAATGTAAATTCTGAGAGCTTTATTTGTTTCATAAGTATTTTTGCACTATATGTAAAGGCATTTCAAAGATCACAATTGGTGTTCAAATAATGGTTGAATAAATTAGAAGTTGATAGTTCTTTGCCATACGAGAGCTTCCCCAAAGAAAGATAGTAAATGTATGACTCCTCAACAAAAAGAAGGGCCATCATGGGGGGAGGGGGAGGGGGGAGGAAGGGAAAGGGATTGCATTGGGGAAGTGAGTACAATGACATAACATGGCATTGAAATTGATGGGTGCTGACGAGTGGATGGCGTGCCAGCACACCAACATCGGCAAAGTATACGATATGTAAAGCACAACCCTGTCCACGTATGCCCACATCCGTGTACCCTAGAACTTAAAGTATAATAAAAAAAAAAAAAAAAAAAAAAAAAAAAAGAAACATTCTACCATCAGGGAAGATGATCTAGAGGATAGAGGATTAATACTTCTTTCAATCTGGTTCTTCAGTTTAAGGTGGAGGAAGCCTGCTTTCCAGGTGGCTGCTCCATGAAAAATTGCGCTTAAGACAGTAATATAAAGAGTCAGTTTGTTGAGATGATGGGAAACCATCACAGTCAAACGATTTTGGAGAAAAGCGGCAGTGTACTTTCTCATAGCTTTGTAAGAATACAGAATATCAAGTGCATTTCTATTAAAATCAATACAGAAGACACATTTTTCTTAACATTTGATATCCCTTTATTTGAATTATGCTGATAATGTACTCAGATATTCTTTCTTTCTTTTCCTGCACTTTTGTAGGCATAGCCAAAATCTTCTTCCTAGAAAATGGAAGTGGTAAGTTGAAAAACTTTTTTAGGTAACTTTTAAAATGACATCATAGATCAGATCATATTTCAGAGGTTTCTTCCTCTGGATTTTTTCCCAAGATGATAATGGTGTTCTGCTGTAGGTATTAACAAACCAATTGTAATGATTTTATGCTTGATCTTAGCCAAAAGGCTGAGAAACAATAAATTGTTATGGTTTTATCTCACATAAATGTAAGTGGATTCAGTGAGGTCTTCTATACATAGGTTATTGACGGATTATTGTCTTTTAAATGTTTTTGATTCCATGTCAGTTATTAACTTTACACTCAATAATTAGTTATACATATGGTCTCCAGATAAATGATTGTTATTTATGAAGATGGTGGGAAATACACAGGAACTATCTTTATTAAGTGTCAGGACCCCAAGCTAATAGTAATGACATATTCAGCATCACTTATGAAGATAGAATTTCAATTGTTAAATGGTTTGTTTAATATTACAGTTTAGCACATCATTTAGCAAATTAATGTCCTAATGAGGCTCAAATGTTCTTAATACAGCTAATTATTTCTATCAATAAACTATTTTTTGTGCAGATTATATTTACTCAAGGACACATTGGTGAGCAACTGGATTAATCATTTAAAAAATAGGCAATAAATGCAAGCAAATATATAAAAAGAAGAGATGTCCATCATTGACTTAATGCAGTTTTTTGCAGTTGGTTTTAATATTAGGAATATCAGTTCGTTAAGAGTTTTAGTTTTATCCACTGAGGTAGAGTCATTTTCAATATTTCTAAACTTCATATATTGCATATGTATACATTAAATGTTACTAGCTTATTAATAGGATATGACATTAAAAAAAACCCTTAAGAATCACTATGTTTAAGTTTACTTGTTAGAATTATAAGAAATAATTATTTTTACAAGGTTTTGTATACAGATTGAGTATCCCTCATCTGAAAAGTTGGGGATTAGAGAGTTTTGAATTTTAGATATTTTAATATTTTGAAATATTTACATATACATAATGAGATATATTGGTGATGGGATTCAAGTGTGAACATAAAATTTGTTTATGTTTCATATATTCATTTTATATCTTTACAATTTAAAAACCTTACCTTCAAGGTAGATAATGTTATACAATATTTTAAAATAATTTTATAAATGAAAGAAAGTTGGTATACATTGAACAATCAGAAAGCAAATGTGTCACTACCTCAGTGACCCATGTGGACAGTCTGTGATTGTTTGGAATCACTATAATATCTGACTATGAAGCTATATACTATGGATAAGCAATAATTTTCTTATACTTATTCACACATAAGTACTTAAAAAAATATATGACATACCATTAATGCAGTGAAAAAGTTATGTGTTCGTGGTAACTAAGCAGCACAGTAGCATCACCAGAATACCTGCACCAGCTGTTACAATAGTAGTAACAACAAATGACAGCCAGCTTTAAGTCTCCACCTACAATGCTGTGTTTTGATTAAAAGGTTGCCATACATCATATTTTATTTTTTTCAGGTAAGAAAAAACATCAGAAGCATTTGAGAAACCTTGAAGTGGATCCTCTGGAATGAGGAGGCATTTTGCTGGATATCTTTTTACAATATTTCCTCCAGTGTAATTTGCCTCATTAACAATGATTTTGTCTCTGAAGTCTCCCTTTGATTTTTAAATTTAAATTTTATAAATTGACATAATTCCTTTTTCTGTTATAACTGCACACTGCTGTAGTCCCTCAATAAGCTCATCACACATTTGGCCATGTCTTTTATAGGCACTTGTCTTCAGTGTTAATAATGTCATATTCATCATCATTATTATCATGATCACCTTGATTCAGAACCATTTCAGCTATTTTTACTATCAATCAATAAATGAACAACTAGAGCTTCATTATTGATGTTAAACTATTATTTGATATTCACTTCTTACAGCTTACTGAAAGGCACTGAAGGTATGTATTTGGCATAGGTAAGGAGGTCAGACATTTTTTCTTACTTGACATGAAATCCTTCAAAATCACCATCTTGTTCATCGTGATCACTGATAAGGTTATGTTAGGCATGCACATCTGTATCTTCAGTCACTGTGTTTCAGGTATTTGAAACAGTATATATAGCATCTTTTTTGCTAAACACCTTTTATAAACCTTCCACACTTATTGCTCTGTTCACTGCTGCTACCATACTGATTCAAGTGTTTTTATTTACTCTTCATTGATCTAAAGATACTTGGGCCACATGAGTGAATTACTGAAGTCATATTTTGGGAAAAAAATATAAACATTATTTTTATGAGAATTTCAGCTGGAGGATGAGCAGAACAGTTATCAAGCAATAACAAAATCTTGCAGTCATCATTCAATCCAGATTTCCTGCAGTGAGCATGAGCTACTAGTAAAAAATGTTTATGATACCAATCAGAAAAGATGTCTCTGGTTATCCACGACTTTTTTGCTAGCATAATAATGGACTGGTAAGAAATTCACCCCAGCACTTTGGGAGGCCGAGGCGGGCAGATCATGAGGTCAGGAGACTGAGACCATCTTGGTCAACATGGTGACACCCCGTCTCTACTAAAAATACAAAAATTAGCTGGGCATGGTGGCGTGTGCCTCGAATCCCAGCTACTTAGAAGATTGAGGCAGGAGAATAGCTTGAACCAGAGAGTTGAAGGTTGCAGTGAGCCGAGATCACGCCACTGCACTGCGGCCTGGCAACAGAGCAAGACTCTGTCTCAAAAAAAAAAAAAAAAAATTCACTCATTGAAAACGGGGAGTACTCAAGATGTTGTATATCACAGCAAGTGCCTTCTTATGTGTGCCTGTTGCATTAGCAAATATCATCACAGATATTTTGTCCTTGATATCCTCAATTCCTGTAGGTGCTGTCTCATCACATGTAGTCAGGGGCTTTCTGGGGTAATAATGCCAAAACAGTGATATTTCAGCAACATTATAGACTTATTCTGGTGTCAAATTTTCATCAGTGACAACCTTAGCAAACTTGTCAATAAATGTCTCCGCTGATTCATGACCAGCAGATGTTTTATCGCTGTAAATCTTTCAAAATGTAAGCCCCTGTCTTTTCTTACATTTCTGCAATGAGCCTGTTGATATTCATAGTTCCCTTCACTTTTCAGTTCATCATGTTGGATCTTTGCTTTATTCATGATCAGATGCTGTTAAGTGACATTTGTTTACTGTGATCCTGATGGATCCACTCTTTTAATACATAATCAATATCTTTATTTTTATCTTTATGCATGTTTTCTGTGTTTCATTACTTCTATTCATCACTTTTAGCATAGAATATCAACAGTTTATCCTTCTGTTTTGAGGGGTCATATATGGTGGTAATTCCACCACCATGCTCTTCTGTAACATGTTTCACACATGTCACTATCTACACTAAGTTTGTCTACAACAAAGATAGTCGTGCTGTTGGAGCAACAGTTTCTCCAACAGCTTGACTTTCTGTGCTGTAGGTAAACGTAAATGCTTTCAGCTTTTCTTTTCATTGTTACCCGTAGAGGTATCTGCGGGTCTTTTTAACATTTTCAACAATAGCTTTAAAACTGAAAGAAGAGAACAAGCAAAAAAACACAGTGAGTAATGCGTGTAGGTCTTGAGCCCATGTAGAGCATCATTGGAAACCAACCATTGGTGTGTCAGGGCTGCACATGTGCCATTTTGTTAACATTTGTGAGCATGCTTACATCGGAGAAGCTAGGCATGTGTGGAAATGAAATATCACAGCTGTAAAAAGGGCAGGAGAGTCTTTTTACCTTGGGGACACTGAATAACTTCTGTGTTGTGTGCCTGTGTTTTGATTGTGACCCATCACATGAAGTCAGGTCTGGAATTTTGCAATTGTTGTGTCACAGATTAGTAATACTCAACTTATATTAACCAGCAAAATAAAGTCACTAAAGAAGAAATGAAACCTACAATATTTTAAACACAGTTTAGAATTGAAAAGGGGAATTTGATTATTAAAATTCTAAAACACTTCTAGAAATGTATTATTTTATATAAAATGATCTTTATAAATTTGCTCTAGAAATAATCAAGGTTTCAAATTGGTGATTATAATAATGAATTTTTTTAAAACCAGAATTACTACTTAATATTCTTTCCTATGAACAGAAGCCACCTTTAAGTATATCTAAAAGAACACTTCATAATGACAACATTCATCTTTTTACCTTTTATCAAGTATTCCGTGAGAATCACTTGTCTTAGTGTTTGGTCTTCTATTTTTGTTTTTAGTGATATCTGTCTAACTATTCAGCCCTTTAGATGTTGTTCACTAAACACATTTTTTTAATCATTCACATGCTTTAACATGTATATTATCAATCACATTTTTAACATGCTAAAGATGTCTGTTATTATTTTGTTAAAAATGCTCTTTAATACTTCAGCTGGTGTGAGTTGTAACTGAATTTATCTTTTATTTCCATTAATTCTGTTTTTCTTTGTTTGCACCTTGATGGCTAATACTTTATTAGCTAGTTCACTCTTCTATCCGTAGTGTTTAAAAAAATGACTGCCCACACAGAGTAGGCGGTCAATAAACATTTGCTAAATAAATGAATATTAGTGTATTCCAAGTTTACTCTATATGAAATATTCTGCAAATTTTTGGAAAGATTAACTGTACATACATATTTATAAATGAATGTCTGACTTGATCAATATTTGTAACTCTGGTATGTTTCCTCAGTTATATTTAAAGATTTCTTCTCTCCTTGGCAATGAATACAGATTCTGAGAATAAACTTTGTCTTTGCAGTAAGGGGAATGTAGTAAGTAAATGTGGTGTTTCTGAGTTTTATTTTTGTCAGACAAGGAGCTGTTCTCTGAGTCAAATAGTGCTTGTCTCATGTAGTAATCTAAAGCTCCCTGGAGTGTTTGTTCTACTTTCTTGTGCCCCTAATTTCCATACTGAGGAACACATCCTGTAGTTACCTATTATACTTTGGTAAGCACTCTTAGTTGTTGTGAGATTTTACAAATATAAAAGCGAATGAGTACCTAATATATTGAATGATAAAATTGCATATTACAGCTATTATGTTAGACTAAAAGCACTATGACAATTTCTGAGATTAAGAATTTTGCTTCTATTTTAACAATTTAGACGTGTAAGTAGAAGACTTGACACAAAAAAAGTTCCAGTGAAATAGCTCTGGGCTCTCCTCATGATACTTCTTGCCAAACTAACAATATAAAATATAACATTCAAAATTAAGGGATATAATACTTTAATTATACAACTACTTCTGTAAAATTGCATACATTTTAGCGTAACGTATTTTCAAGAAAAATTTGGAAAGCAAAATCACAGAGTATAATAATCAGAATACTGAGTGTTCTGAGATGAGATGGGTGGAGTTACCAGAGATTTAGTCTAGAAATTACTTTATTCATTATGACTTGAGATTGACATTATCAGATATGTGAATACTTCTTATACACAAAAAGCAGACATTATTTATTAGTTTAGTGGACAATAATATGATTAAAAAGGTAAAATAGAAGTTCCCGGATTTTCACTCAACACAGTGAATAATTTTTAACAAGAATAACTTCTCTAACAATGGCTTTTGGTATCTGTCAGTGATTGTCCTTTAAAATTTAAAATTAGTAAATTTTAAAGGTCTCTGTAACTAAATTTATATCATAATCATAATCATTATCACCATCATAATCATCATCATCACTTACAAGTTAATTTCAAAAACATTTACAGAAATTAGTTTCTTGAATTCAACCGTTTTTCATTACCATTCTCTAATATCTCAATAAATCCTGATTTTGAATGTGTCACACAGCTAAAGAAAGGGATGGCATGTTTCCTCTGATCCAAATAATTCAGATATACATGTGCCTTAAGCGTACTTCTGCTTGCATGTTAGGTTATCATCTAAGATTTATACTTCCCCATTCTGCCTCTGTATTTTGTTCTTTCCTCTCCATACCTATATTAGTTCCCAACTATTTCACTTGGTTCTCTGTTCCCTATTGCAGTCATGACAAACAGCCCATGTAAACATGACTTTACCTTATTCTAACTACTTATTCAGCTTTTCCATTTTACTGAATCCTTTATATGTCCTCATTTAGCCCTTTTCCTATCACTCACTCACTTTCCACTTAATATGTTATCACTTTATCACTCTTCTTTGCCCACATAAGTCAAATAATTCACTTTGTTTACAAAACCCATTCGGTGACATGACACAACTTTCACATCTTGCTGAAATGAATATGATTTATTTGTTCAGAGGTTAGCAAGAATCAATGCATTGCTCAGTACTTCTTAAAATATTCCATTTATTATTTCACAAGTATTTACCGAGAAGACTCTATCATTCATTCAAAGTTCTATATATTGAACATATAGCAGTGTATAAGACATAGAAATTCATTCTAATTGTAGGGATGGAGCAGAAAATACTGTAAAAGAGAATAGGATAAATTCATATGATAATAAGTGCCATTAGGAAAACAAATTAGGGAGATTGTTACGTGAAGGTGACTTAGGCAGGCTACTTTACATTGGGTATAAGAGAGATCTCTTTTGGACAGAGGAAACATGAGCTAAGGTGAATGCCATGAAGGGGTCAGAAATGAGAAGATTGAAGGACAAGATTTTACAGGCAAAGAAAAAAATTTAAGTCTTTTTTTTATTATTGTGGTTGCAAAAATAGCATAAAATTTGTCATCTTAACCATTTTAAGTGGGCAGTTCCATAGTATTAAGTATATTTACATTGTTTTGCAAAAGATTTCTAGAGCTTATTCATCTTGCAACACTGAAAATGTATACACATTGTATAATTCCCCTTTCCCTGAACCCCTGGCAACTACCAATCTACTTTTTTGTATCTATGAATTTGACTACTTTAGATACTTCATATAAATAACATCATACAGAATTTGTCCTTTTGTGACTGATTTATTTCACTTAGCATAATATTCTCAAGTTTCATCCATGTTGTAGCATGTGACAGAATTTCTTTCCTTTTTAAGACTGCGTAGTATTCTATTGTATATAAATAACACATTTTGTTTATTCAGTTATCCATTGATGGCATTTGAATTGCCTCTAACTCTTGGCGATCATAAATAGTGCTGCCATAGACATGAATATTTAAATATTTCTTAGACACCCTGCTTTCATTTCTTCTGGATGTATACTCAGAAGTGGTATTGTTGGATCATACATTAGCTCTATTTTTAATTTTCTGAGTGACTGCCATACTGTTTTCTATAGTGCTTGCATCATTTACAATCCCATCAACAGTGCACATGGGTTCCAACTTCTCCAAATCTCCACAAAAACTTGTTATTTTCTCTTCTCTCTCTCTCTCTCTCTCTGTGTATGTGTGTGTGTGTGTGTGTGTATGTTTGAAAGTGGCCATTTTAGTAAGTGTGAGAGGACATCTCATTGTGGTTTGTGTTTGCATTTTTCCAATGATTAGTGATGTTAACCATCATTTTATAAGCTTGTTGGCCATTGATATCGTTTGGCAGTGTCCCCACCCAAATCTTGACTGATTTACATCTGCCAGAATTCCCACATGTTGTGGGGTAGAGACCCAGGGGGAGGTAATTGAATTATGGGGGCCAGTCTTTCTCATGCTATTCTCGTGACAGTGAATAAGTCTCACAAGATCTGATATTATCAGAAATATCCAGGTTTCAAATTCTCTAGTCAAAATTATATTGAAATGGTGTAGACTCTTAGTTTATTATAGGTAAAATATGTTTGAACTTACCTATATTTATAGAAATTAATTAATTATATTTTGTCCTTTTTTATACCATCCTTCCATTTATACTGTGATCTTTTTAGAGTAAGATATAGCATTTTTTCTTTTCAAGTAATTTTTTTTTTTTTTTTTTTGCGAGGAAGTCTCGCTCTGTCACCCAGGCTGGAGTACAATGGTGTGATCTCGGCTCACTGCAACCTCCCCCTCCTCATTTTCTCTTGCTGCTGCCATGTAAGAAGAGCCCTTCACCTCCCTCCATGATTCTGAGGCCTCCCCAGCCATGTGGAACTGTAAGTCCAATTAAACCTCTTTTTCTTCCCAGGATCAGGCACATCTTTATCAGTAGTGTGAAAATGGACTAATACAGCCATTTTAAATTATCTTTGGAGAATGTATATTCAAGTCCTTCACCCATTTCTAAAATTGAGTTATTTGAGTTTTTATTGTTGAGATGTACATGTTCTTTATATATTCTGGGTATTAACTCTTTGTTAAATATACAATTGCAAATATTTTCTCCCATTCTGTTGGTTGCTTTTTCACAATGATTCTATCCTTTGGTGAACAAAAGTTTTCAAGTTTGATGTAGTCCCACTTGTCTACTTTTTCTTTTATTGCTTGAACGTTGATGTCACATCAAGGAAATAATTTCCAAACTAATATCACAAATATGTTCCCTTATCTTTTATTCTTGGAATTACATAGTTTTGGATATACAGGATAATTTTAAGAGCCAAAAAAAGAAGGCCTTTGTTGTAGGAGCAGAGTGAATGAGAAGGTAGTGGTGTAAGATTAAGTCAGGGGCCAGATAATTTGGGATTCCATTGGCTATGCTAAGAAGTTGTAATTGTCTTCAATTCAAATGAGAAATCACTGGAGAGTTTAAAAAGAGTGAGTGATATAATCTGATTTAGATTGATATTATGTGCATTTTTAAATTTTAAATTTGTGTAGATCACCTTGGTGCTGTGTGGGACGTTGACTTGAGGAGATCAAAACTGAGTAAGGGTAATGATTTAGAAAGCTGTTGCCATTTTTCAGGTGAGTAGAGTAAAGTGGTTGTCTGATGAAACCACGGAAAGGATCACCCAGCCTTGTGAATCATTGCATAATACTTTATTATAACTGTGATGTGGCATAACTAGAAAAAAACCTGACAACCTGCCTACTTTGGTTTATAAAGATTTAGCAACACACTTGAATAATTTCAGGCAGTTACTCTGATTATTTTTCAGAATATTTAGACAGAGAGAATAATGAAACACACTGAAGTTTCTTGATTTCCACCCAGAGACCGCACTGCCAATTCAGAGTAAACCTTACCAGTGAACTCAGGAAATGAAAAGTTGCATTCTCAAAACTTTTAGAAAGCATGGACAGGCCGGGTGCAGTGGCTCATGCCTGTAATCCCAACACTTTGGCAATCTGTAGGGGGCATGGATCAACTGAGGTCAGGAGTTTGAGACCATGGAGACCAGCCTGAACAATGTGGTGAAACCCCATCTCTACTAGAAATACAAAATTAGCCAGGCATGGTGGCACATGCCTGTAATCCCAGCTACTCAGGAGGCTGAGGCAGAGGCAGGAGAATCACTTGAACCCGGGAGGCGGAGGCTGCAGTGAGTCGAGATAGTGCAATTGGATTCCAGCCTGGGTGACACAGTAAGACTCTGTCTCAAATAAATAAATAAAAATAAAAAATATTTT
>NW_016805290.1:0-12081 GCF_001698545.2 Rhinopithecus bieti | reverse complement strand
ATATAATTGGAAGGATGGTATAACAAAGGACAAAATATAATTAATATTCTATAAATATAAGTTAGTTCAAACATATTTTACCCATAATAAACTAAGAGTCAACACCATTTCAATATAATTTTGACTAGAGAATTTCAAACTCGGATATTTCTGATAAATAGGGGTTTTTCAAATGCAGAGCTTCCTGAGAATCATCTCACAGAGATTATGATTAATTAGGTTTGTGTTGGGACGCATGTATTTATAATATTTATGTAAAATTCTTCTGATGACCAGCACAGTTTTAGAATCAGAGCTGCCATCCACTGATAATGTTATTTTAGCTTAAACAAAATTAGTCATGAAAAATTTTAAATAGAAACATCATAGCTTTTGGAGCTTGGCAGTTACTAGATTCAATATTCAGAAGTGTCTGTGTTTCTATCCAATGGACAATCTGTTTTCAGCTTTGACCTGAAATAAGAGGAGAGAGATGCTTTCCAAAAGAATATATCCCCAAAACAGTGTTCCCACTGCACTTTTTACACTCACACATCCACACAGATAACGTCATATGCCACTACCACATCATCTCAGTGTGATAGAGAATGTAGAATATACAGGTGGTGTAGTAAGGAGATAGAAACATACAGACAGAGAGAGAGAAAATATTAGATAAGTTGTTATTCAGCCCTCCGAATTGCAAAAGTAAGCAAAGCCGGCAGTTACACTCATTGATAAAGATTGTGCTTAAAGTGAAAGATGAACAATCCAGTCAAATATGTGAGAAATATTGTGCCAATCTAATGAGGACCAAATCTGGTTAGACTAGCTGGTTGTTGAGGGTACAGTAAATGTCCACAGCATCTGGAAGAAAAGTCCAGATCAGACCAAAACTCCTTGGAACATATTAAGTGAAGATGAGCTTCATGTCTAGGACTAGAAATACATAATCTGTATTAAATACCCTGAATTGCAGGAACTTGGTTTGAATGCAACTGTCATAAAGAGCAAAGATATTAATTATATAAAGTTGAGGTGAAACAAAAGCCTTAAGGAGGAAAACAATTATTTAGCGTTGTGGAACTTGAAAAAGACAGGTTGTTTACTCCGACAACTGTGTTGATTAATTATATGAGAAACTAGAACATGAAATGGGTGGAAAAGCTAAAAAGCTTAAAGGTTTTATTGTAACATCCCAGGTACATGTAAGGAAATGTCCATGGAAGAGACATTTTCTGTAATGGAAGGGAAACAGAAATTGATGAGCCATTTGCTAGAAGTGGCCAGTGGAAAAGAGCCTACCTAAGTATGTAAAACTGTGAACATATATAAGTATATGTATATTGTGTATACAGCTAGAATAAACAACTTTTAAACATACATTTTAACTTTCAAAATATTTTATCTCTATGTATTTGGACTGTTATTGTAAGCAATAAATATGTTTGATATTTTAAATGTTTTACGCAAAATTAACTTAAAATTACTCTAAAAATATCACAATATAATTAGAGGGGTGATATAAAATTAGATATCTGAGTTTTTAAAAAGAATATTCTAATGTGTGGCTTTGTTGTTGTTGTTGTTTAATATGTAAATAATGTAGGTCATAAAGCATCTCTCCGGAAAGGTAAATATGTTAGCCCGTTTGTGCTGTTGTAACAGAATATCGTGGACTTGGTAGTTGATAATGAATAAAAATGTATTGGCTCACAGTACTGGAAGCTGAGAAGTCCAATATCAAGATGCCGTCAGGTTTAACACCTGCTTGGTGAGGGCCTGGTCACTGCTCCCAAGAAAACGTCTTAAATGCCACACTGCTTCACACAAGGCAGATGAGCAGAAGAACCAAGAGACAAAAAGGGGCTGAACTAGCCCTTCTGTAATGGAAGTAACCCCACCCACGAAGGTGAAGCCCTCACAGCCCAATAACTTTTTAAAGTTCCCACCTTTCAACACCATTACAATGGCAAGTACATTTCAACATGAGTTTTGAAGGTAACAAACATTCAAACCATAGAAGCAAACGTTGCCTTGCCATCTTTTACTTCTTAATTGGCTATACTTGGTGAGATCTCCCTGATACTGAGATAAATTACCTATTAATTTCTCTGTAATATCTAAAAGTAGTAATTCACAGGGTTTTATATTTCCATTTCCCGGCTACCTAATGGGCATATCATGCTGTATGCTATGAATACATATATGTAGTAAATGCTCCATAAATATTTGTTGGAAAAAATTAGTTAGAAAATAGGGGTTTCTTTAAATCACTTTTTTTTTTTTTCAGTTTTTGTTCAACATTTTCTCTGAGTTCATCCTCACAGCTACCCCATCAAGGTGGTCAACATGGATATATTCTTATTCTGGCCACGTGCTCATTTTAAGTAGTTACTACCAAGCGACCAAGCCAGTGCCCTGAAAGGAGATTCTCATTCTCATTCTTGCTCTTGCTCTCATCTCAGTGTTTTTTTTTTTTTTTTTTTCCTTGTCTTTTCTTTGCTGCCTCTAGGGGGTGTCATACTAGGTGCTCTGAAGGCCCTATACAGTCACTTACTGACTTCACAACTTAGCACTGCTTCTTTTCCTTCATATAGGAAGTTCATCCCACAGTCTTTGATGATGAAGGTCCCTTCTTTCAACAATTGACCTCTTTGTAGAACTCGAGGCAGTAGCCAGCAAGTCAACTTGCACTGTCACATAACTATTGCAGCATATTCTTTGCCAAACAGGGAACTCAGGGTGCTTGTGGTGAGACACAGTGTATCTATGAACGTTCTCTCCCGATCTTCCCTTTGGATATGTCACAACAGATCCCACTGGCTTCTTAATATTTAAGAGGTTACTGCTGCTCATCAAACTAAAGTCAAAAACAGAAATTCCAGATTTTCCTGATTCTCAGGTCACCGGATTTGAGGTTGGGCATGCGAGAAGCTGCTTTTCTCCAACCTTGACTGGGTGGAAGGTAATTTGGGAAAAGGAAGAGAATAAAGTAAGGTCATTCCCCAAGATTCTTCATAAATGTTCTTCTCTTCTCTTTGTCCTCCACCTCCTGCCCCAGCATACTTTATTAATAAGTAACATATTCTGGATAGTATATCTTTTGAAACTACCAGTTTTGTTTTCTGTGGTTTATATGGTCACTTTTCTATTCAGACAGTCACCAGGAAACAAAAATGGAAGTTTTTTTTTTTTTTTTTTTTTCTATCTGAAGTTACTAGGCTGATTAATAATGTGGCATATCATTTTTCACATATCAGTTCATGAGACTTATTTTGAAATGTAAAATTAGTTATCCTTCATATAACTAGTATATCCTAATGGTGCTTTCCTAAGCTCCTACAATTATCCTGTTCTCCTACATAAGTATACTTACCAAATAAACTCAAATTCTGTGATATAGAACACAGGCCAGACAACCATTTGTTTTATTGATATTCTTTCTTTTTCTTTTCCTTATAATTGAATTATGATTTAGAAGTCTGAATGAAGAGGTAAACAAGAGCAGAAAAATGTTTTACATAGTCTTGTTATTAATAATTTTGTAAATTTAATTTATACTAGATTTAATTATTCTCTTCTTAATGAATCAAACAACCACAATCATTACTTTACCATTCTTTGTCAGATATCATTGGATCTTCTATAGAGAAAAGAATAAAAATACTTTAAGATCTAATTCAGACATACAAGACTTACGTTTTAGCCTCTACAATAGTTCTCAAACCTCAGCATTTATCAGAAGCACCCAAAGGTTTGTTATATAACAACGTGCTGGTCTCTACCCCAAGAGTTTCTGTTTCAATAGATCTGGAAAAGGGCCCAAGACAGAATTTCTAACAAGATGTCCTGAACCGCTGGTTCAGAATCATGCTTCGGGAACCACTGTAATGAAGTGTGTAGAAGAGTTTCACATAATCTCTGAAACAATACGTAAAACGTTGTGTATCTGCATATACATTGTTATGGGGACACAATCCAATGTTTCACCATATTTTCAAAGAGGTCAGTAAATCCCAAATGGTTTAATCGCTCGTTAGTTTATTCTTAGTGTTGTGGTATTAGAACCAAATAAATACCATATAGGATATTCACATTTCAATTACATTTCATTTTAATGTCTATAAGAACTGTGACACTACCAGACTGGGAACAATTTGAAAAGGAAACAATCATGCTGCTTAACTTCAATGACAAAATTAGAATTTTTTAAGAAGAATGTCATAGAATGTCTTTAATTTACTCTTAGTGGCAGTTGAGAGTATATTAAAATGTTTAAGATGACCTAAGAAAGTTAAATCCAGTAAAGGAGTAAAAGAAATTGGCAAATAGTTGGGTGGCAAGGTAAAATACTCCAACTAATTTTAATAATTCAGTCATGTAACTTAAAAGCAGGAGATGTTAAGGGACTAAACATTTTGTGAATTATGGGTTTCCTGTTATAGAGTAACAAGCAGCATTCAATTTGATCCACAACTACTTTGGTATGAATCTATTTCATGTCCTGGTCAAAGATACATTTGGTCAATATGCACATTCAGCACACTGAGTCTGGGACACTACTCTTGTGCAGTTATTGTCTGATTTACAAATTGATGCCTTACATTCATACATGAAAACTTTAGGAAGGTTAGAAATAGAGACAATGTCACACCAAAAATTATGTTTGGGGGTTAAGGGAAAAGGATGCATATATTTGTAACATTGATGATGTTTATGAGAAATTGACATGTTAGAGTATTTAATAGCTTGTGACTCCAACTTAAATTAGTTAAAATCAAACAGTGTATGTCTTTCTCTTATTGTGAATAATGTTATAAAGAACATGGGGGTACAGATATCTTTTCAAGATACTGATTTCATTTCCTTTGGATATATGCTCATAAGATTGAATTGCTGGATTATATGGTAGTTCTACTTATAACTTTCTGAGGCATCTCCATGCTGTTTCCCTAATGGCTATACTACTTTATACTTGTTATCTTTCATTTTTTCTGAAAATAGCCATTGTTAACAGGTGTGAGGTGATATCTCATTTAGGTTTTGATTTGTATTTCCCTGATGATTAGTGATGTTGAGGACCTCTTCATGTATCTGTTAGTTATTTCTATGCCTTCTTTGTGAAAAATGTCTGTTCAGGTCCTTTGCCCATTTTTAAATTGGGTTATTATTTATTGTTATTGATTTGTATGTTTATATATTTTGGATATTAATGTCTTATCAGGTATGTGGTTTGCAAATATTTGCTTTCATCCAATAGATTGCCTTTAATTTCTTATTGTTTTCTTTGCTGAGTGTAAGTTTTTTTAGTTTGATGAAGCACCACTCATTTATTGTTGCTTTTGCTGCCAACGTTTTGGTGACATATCTGAAAAAGTAATTGCCAAGACAAGTATCAATGAGGTTTTTCCCTATTTTTTTTTTTCTAGGAGTTTTACATTTGAGGTATTACATGTAAATCTTTAATCCACTTTAAGTTGATTTTTGTATATGGTGTGTGATGAGGGTACAATATCATTATTTTGCATGTGGATATGTGGTTTCCTTGACATCATCTATTAAGTAGGCTATACTTTTTCTATTGTGTATTCTTGACATCCTTATCAAAGAGGGGTTGACTGTATTTGCCAAGGTGTGTTGTCTGGGCTCTATGTTATGGTCTATATGCATGTTTTTTTTTTTTTTTATTTTTTATTTTTAAATCAGTGCCATACTGTCTTGATTACTGTAGCTTTGTAATGCATCTTGAAATCAGGAAGTGTGATCCTTCCAGCTTGATTCTTCCTTCTCAGGACTGCTTTGGGGCTAATACTGGTGGCTTACGTCTGCAATCCCAGTGAGAGGTGAAGCCAGCTGGGCTTCTGGGTTGGGTAGGGCCTTGGAGAACTTTTCTGTGTAGCTAAAGGATTGTAAATGCACCAAACAGCACTCTGTAAAAATGCACCAATCAGCACTCTGTGTCTAGGTAAAGGTTTGTAAATACACCAATCATCACTCTGTAAAATGGGCCAATCAGTGCTCTGTAAAATGGACCAATCAGCAGGATGTGGGTGGGGCTAAATAAGGGCATAAAAGCTGGCCACCCAAGCTAGCACTGGCAACCTGCTCAGGTCCCCTTCCATGCTGTGGAAGCTTTGTTCTTTCGCTCTTCACAATAAATCTTGCTGCTGCTCACTCTTTGGGTATGCACTATCTTTATGAGCTGTAACACTCACTGTGAAGGTCTGAGGCTTCATTCCTTAAGTCATTGAGACCACGGACCCACCAGAAGGAACAAACAACTCTGGAGGTGCCACCATTAAGAACTGTAACACTTACTGTGAAGGTCTGCGGCTTCACTCCTGAAGTCAGTGAGACCACGAACCCACTGGGAGGAGCAAACAACTCTGGATGCACCACCTTTAAGAGTTGTAACACTCACTGCGGAGGTCTGCACTTCACTCCTGAAGTCAAGTGAGACCACGAACTCACCAGAAGGAAGAAACTCCAGACACATCTGAAGGAACAAACTCCTGATACAGCATCTTTAAGAACTGTAACATTAACCGCAAGGGTCCGTGGCTTCATTCCTGAAGTCAGTGACCAAGAATGACTGGAAGGAACGAATTCCATACACACCAGCACTTTGGGATGCTGAGGCAGGAGGCTTGAGTCCAGCAGTTTGAGACCATCCCGGAAACATGGTGAAACCCTGTCTCTACACAAATTGTAAAAGAAATAGCCAAGTGTGGTGGCACACACCTGTATTCCCAACTACTGAGAAGGCTGAGATGGGAGGATCACCTGAGCCCTGGAGGTTGAGGCTGCAGTTTGCTGTGATCACACCACGACACTTCAGCATGGATGACAGAGTGAGACTCAAAAACAAACAAAAAGAATGCCGTTATAGTTTGGCTCTGTGTCCCTACCCAAATCTCATGTCAAATTGTAATCCCCATGCCAAGGTAGAGGCCTGGTAGGAGGTGATTGGATCATGAGGGTGGATTTCTCCCTTGGTGTTCTCGTGATAGTGAGTTCTCATGAGATCTCATGGTTTAAAAGTGTGGCATTTCCCCCTTATCTGTCTCACTCTCTCCTGCTTGGCCATGGTAAAATGTACCTTGCTTCCCCGTCACCTTCTGCCATAATTGTAAGGTTCCTGAGGTCCCCCCATCCATGTGGAACTATGAGTCAATTAAATCTCTTTCTTTATAAATTACCCAGTCTCAGGTAGTTCTTTATAACAGTGTGATAATGGACTAATACAATCGTTTTGGCTATTTGGGGTCTTTTGTATTTCCACATAAATTTTAGAATTATTTTTTCTATTTCTGAGAAAAATGTCAATGTTATTTTCATAGGTATTTGTTTTAATCTGTTTTCTGTGCTTATAACAGAATACCTGAGATTGGGTAATTTATACAGAAAAGAGGTTTATTTCTTGCAGTTCTGAAGGCTAGGATGTCCAAGATCAAGTGGCTGCATTTCGTTGGCTTCTGGTGAGGGCCTTGTACTGTTTTACAACATGACAGAAGACATCACAGGGCAAGAGGAGTTGAGTTTGCTAATGCAGGTGTTTATTTCTTTTCATATAAAGACACTAATGCTCCACTCTCATTTTGTCCTCCAATCCTAGTTACCTACCAAAGGTCCTACCTCTCAAAAAGCATAGTCAAATTTCCCATCCTCTTAATACTGTTACAATGGGGACTAAGTTTCAACATGAGTTTTAGAGGGGACAAACATTAAAACCATAGCAGGATTTCACTGAATCTGTAAATTATTTTGGGTAGTATGGATGTTTAACAATATTAATTCTTCCACTTGATGAACACAGGATATTTTTCAATTTATGTATGTCTTCCTCAATTTATTTTATTAGTATCTTATAGTTTTCATTGTACTAATCTTTCATCTCATTGGTTAAATTTATTTCTACGTATCTTATTCTTTTTAATGCCATTGTAAATGGAATTGTTTTCTTAATTTCTTTTTTGGATAGTCTTTTGTTGATGTATATAAACTCAATGGATTTTTGTATGTTAATTTTGTATTCTGCAACTTTACTGATAAGTTAGTTATAACATTATTTTGTGAATTTTGCAGAGTCTTCTATGTATAATATCATCTGCATGTCTTCTGCAAACAGAGACAATTTAAATTCTAAAACCTGCCAACAAAGAAAAGCCAAGAACAGATGGCTTCACAGTTGAAATCGACCAAACATTTAAAGAATTAGCAGCAATTCTCAAACTCCCTCAGGAAGTTGAAGAGGAGGGAGAACACTTCCAAACCCATTTTATGAGGCCTGGATTACTATCAAACCAAAGCCAGTTAAGGACACTACAAGACAAGAAAAACACAGGCCAATATTCCTGATGAACATAGATGCAAAATTTCTCAACAAAATACCAGCAAACCCAATTCAGTAGTGCATTAAAACAATCACATACCATGACCAATAGACACTTTTTTCCCCCTGAAATGCAAAGATATTTCACATATGTAAATCAATAAATGTAATACAACACAGTACAGAATTAAGGATAAAAATTATATGATTATCTCAATAGATTCAAAAAACTCATTTGACAAAATTCAATATTCTTTTATGGTTAAAAACTCTCAATAAATTACTAACATAAGGCATGTACCTTAATATAGCAGAGGCCATATACAACAAGTCGATAGCTAACATTGTAATCAATGGTGAAAAGCCTAAAACATTCCATCTAAGACCACCAACAAAACAAAGGTGCCCACTTTCACCACCTCTGTTCAACATAGTGCTGGAAGTCTCAGCCAGAGTAACTAGATAAGAAAAAGAAATAAAAGATATGCATGTGAAAAACAAACAAACAAAAAAAGGTAAAAGGGGTTTAGAAATAAAAGATGAGTTAGGTCGGAAAAATTGTCACGTTGAGTAATTCATTTATGTTTTCTAAGCCAAAGTTCTCTACTTGGATATTTAGGAATGACATTACTGACTTTGTTTATTTGCTGTGAACATTGAATAACAGAATACCTAAGGAGCCACAAATAAACATCAAGTAAAAAAGAAAATAGCATAGCATTTTAACATAGAATATAAACACGAAGATTCAGAAGTGAGATATTTTCCGGGGTATCAAAGCCATTTGTAAATTTCAAATTACTATTTTGAGGCACTGTATCTCCAAATCAAGTCATCTGATTTCAAAGGATTGCCAACACAGTCCCAAATTTTATCTAATTTTTTTTTGTTGAAAATGAAAATCATGTGAATGATATTTTAATTGCTGCTTAGATCAAGCAATTTACTGTACATGATCTATTTTTAGAAAAAAATATCATTAGAAGGTTAGAATCATAAAATATAGTAAGGCAGTGAGAATTTGAGAATTTAGACTACCCTTTGGCCATAAATCTGCATGCACTTTCTGTTTGTTTTGTGGGGGGTGTTAATGAGGAGAAGTTGTTTAAATTAAGGATACGGAAATCCCTTCCTGAATTAGTAAGGAATAGAAGCACTGACAGTTTGGAATAGAAAAAAGAAGATAAAGTGATAGCCAGAATATGAGATTTTTCACTATGCCTTTGAAAACAATGGGCCTATTGAAGGACATTAAATTGTCATTAAAATAGCATTATAGATTTCAGTACCAATTATAAAGCTACTAATGTCTTTTGAGGTAAGTTGTTTGAAAGATAAGTGCTCATCTGGGTTGAACAGGTAAAGGTTGATTGAAGAGTTTTATCTAGAAATTTCAAGTTACCTTTTAGATAAAAAATTTTCAAAGCAAAACATTTGCTTTGAAAAATGTAGAATGGTAAATTATCTGAAGCCTCCATCTCAAACATAGTCAGGACTAACCTTCCCTATGTATCTTTCCAGGAATTTAATATAATCATATAAGTAAATATGTATTTTTTACCTAACCAGTGTCATTTTGGTAAAACTTGCTTTTTCACTTAATAGATTATGCCAAACACTATCCATATCACAAAATATACTTTCTTCTTTTTTCAAAAAGATATATGTTATTTTATTATAAGGATAGCTATAATTTATTTAACCAGTCCCTTGCTATTAATACATTTCAGTTGTTTTAATCGACCTTTTGCTGTTATAATGTAACAGAATAAAAAATTCTCAGACATGCATGTTGAGAATGGGTACAATTGTAATATTTGGACAAATTCCTAAGTATGGGATTGCAGGTTCAAAGAGTGTATTTCTAATTTTGATAGAAGTTGCAAGTTACCATTTGAGGAAGTAAGACCTATTTCTAAACCCACTAAAAGTGTATGAAAATGCCCTATTTCCTCATCTGGTAAGCAGGTCATTCTCTGGGATCATGGGCCAACTTGAAGTTATGCATCCATGACTCCAAGACACAGAGTCAGAATGGTATTTGATGGAGAAACTAACTTATAAAGCCAGCTCTTCAAATGAATATCAGTTGGAATCATGTTAAATAGAAATTTAGAGACCACTAGAAAAACTTTTGACAGCAAGATATAGTACATGGGAATTTTGTGTATAGTAACCATTCCTACAAATTTAGAACGTGCAAAATGTCACTGATTTGTCTTTTTAGCAATCCCTTTATAATACAACTATTTTATGATTTTATTTTACAGAATACAAAGTATTTTAGTGACTATACAAGCACGATATAAACTTTTACCCTCTACAATATTTAAATTCCTTAAAGGAAGGAAATTTTTTAGAATTTTTTTAATGAAAAAATAGAAAAAAAATAGGGCTTATTGTTTTGTGACAAACTGTGAAAATTTCTTTTGTTAGCCTCAGTTATTTTGTGTATTCTCAATACAAGTAAAGGAGTGTGTACTATTTGGCTTTAAATGGTTCCTTTGGCAACTTCTGTAAAAAGGGAAAGTTGTGTGTGTGTGTGCATGTACAATATTTAAGGATTCAGAGTATTTTCAAAACTCTGTATAAGACATGACTGGAAAACCATATAGATTGAAATTCTACATGTTTATTGGTATAAAATATAAAAGGTTGCAGTAACAGATTGCAAAGCACTATTATAATGTCTACATTTTAGGTATATAAAGTTGAAATTTAATAGTTTATAAAAATATATTTTACCACAATACAGAGTATGCTTTAATTTTTGTTAAATTAGTCTTCATCATTTGGATTACTTTTTAAAAAAGAAATATCTCTCTAAAATGTAATTGAATATATAATTAAGTTCACATACAAGTATTCTTAAAATTCTAAAATGTGTAGTGATAGCCTGTCTTTAAAGCAATGACTTTGTAGAATGTTCTCAGAAAAGTGATACTAAATGGTGATTCTAAGTCATTGCAACCTAAATAACCCTATATTTATAAATCATTCTTTAAATTTTTTACACCCTGAGAAGGGCTTGTCATTTTGTTAATAACCTAATACCTGAGAATGATGTACAAGATTATTTTGGAAATTTCCCATTTCTAGCTGCCTGATGAGCTGTTAAGATCGTTTTTCTGCAATTGATGTTATATTCAGTACTTGAAGAAGTCGTTGAAATGTTAGTTTCTAGTTATATATTACTATGGCAGTGCTTTCATTTTATCTGAACTTTTATTGAACATATTAAATGTCTGTGGTAGTTCTAGTTCAGTTACTGAAAAATGATCAAGTTTCCCAGAATATATTTTATAATTTTCAAAATCCTACAAATGGTAATTCTTGCTTGTCCTTTGATATAGTGGAAACGGTTAAGTGAAATAACTATAACAAGAAGAGATATTTATAATGAATTCCTTTAAAAAGCCTCATTCTTTATTCACTGATGTCAAATAATAGAAATAAAGTGTGAAATTAAAGGTTCAAAGTTTTACACTCTAAGAACTTGGATCCATCATGCTGAAAAAAACTATTGATAAGCCCCATAATTACACAATATAAATACTCAGGGATGATAAACCATATAACTTTAAGATACGACCACATAAAAGTTGATAAATGTACACCTAAGGTCACTACAATGAGGAAGCAAGGCATCAAAATAGGGTACATGATCTCTTAAAATATTAGAAGTAATTATTCAGTGAATAATCCTCAAAGTGTCACATGTTTTGTGATGAGTAGAAGTGGTCCTAATTTATTTATTTATTTATTTA
>NW_016805289.1:5262-8288 GCF_001698545.2 Rhinopithecus bieti | reverse complement strand
AATTAAAAAATAAATTGGGGTGTTTTGCTCAGATTTTCTATGAACTATAGGACTATTCTTTTTTTTAGGGTAAGAGGAAGCAAATCAACAAGAATAAGCCATTTTGATAAAATATCAATTATTTCTCTGTCCCTTTTCTGTGGGCTTCCTAATCACTACTTTTAAAGTTATGGTAATATATACATTCATCTGAATGGTCTGTCTTTTGCACAGCTATGATCTGAGTTCTAAATGTATTATTAATGGCTTCAAAAATGTGAGGCTATGAAAGCACTGAGGTCGTAATTACTGAGGTATAGATTATAAAATACCCGCTATAATTTGGAATTAAGTAGAAAGCAGGCTACATTGGATCACAACTATATGATTTTCTAAATGGAAATGTCAAATAGTACTCAATATCACAATCTCGTGTAGTGTAGTGCTACATCAAGGTAACTAAGCATACTGACAGCTGTATTTCAAGGCCCAGTTGTCCTACTTCCATCTGGGGTCTTTCAAAATGGTACCTACCACTTTATGTCTGTACTTCTCTCATTCGGTGGTGACACATGAAAAATATTAATAACACAAACTTTAGCAGGCTTCCACAGCAGTGGTGACTCCTACAAATTCCAAATTATTTCTTCTCCCCTTTGATCTCACATATTTACATCACTCTAGTAGTAATTTTCTATTTTGAAGAATTAAACTCACATGAAAAATTACTGAAATGAATCTTTTACAGGATCTTGTCATCAAAATCTATGAGTTAATAATATTTAATGTTCAGTCAATGGCCCTGGGCAATTGCGTCCTGATGTTGATCACAGTTTATGGACCATTCCTTTACTGGTCTGTATGATGTTTTGAAATTCCTAGATGTTTATTTCCTTCTTGGCTTCACATAAATACTTAATATCCATTGGGATGACACTGCATCTCACCCAAGTAGATGTGATTGGATAAAGATGTAAATGTCTTAACACATATTCCTGGCATCCCTTAACAGCTATTTTCCAATCCAGGGAAAAGACAGGAGGTTTAAAAGGCTACTAGTCACAATATAAAGATGCCATGATTTGTAAACCAAGATCACAAACATATCAGTCTTGGATAAGTGTCTATGTCTTTTAAATTTCTTATTCTTAGTTATTCAGGTATACCTTAACAGTCGTTGCTACTGAAGGAACTAGCAGCTTCTGCTCAGAGAAATTTTATTTTAGGTCTCAGCTTGCTCCTGTTTAAATTTGAGTTACTTTGAGAATCCACAGTAGTATACTGCCAGAGAGAATGGATTTGGTGCATTCTGTTATTGTACTTTAATTCATCCTGCTTTTAGAGCAATTGATTGTGCTCAACAAATATAGCTGCATTAAAAAAAAAGATGAAGAAGAAAGACAAAAGAGAAAAAAGAAAGCCTGTCTGTGTGGGGCCAGCACATTTTAAGCAAAATATCCCTTATATCCTCTTTTCAGAATTTCTTTCTCCGCAAGTCTTAGTGTCACTGCTGTGACCTTAGCAACAGGCAGCATCAATGCTCCTGACAGTAACTTGACAATGAGCTTCCACAGGCATTTTGATCCTTTTGTGCACGGGGTTTCTTTTTCTATTATTTAGTGAAATCATAGGAATGCAGGGAGAAATGTGGAGCCTTACTTCTCATTGGTGGGTTATAAATGAAGCTGACCTCTAGTACTTGGTTCTGAGGATTTCACAGCAGGCATCTTGGAAGCACATATATTGAAGGGGAGAAGGAGGGGGCCAGTGGGTAATATATGGAAAATTTCTATCCAGAATTGCTGCTATTTTAAGTGGCCTCCAGAAATATGCACTTGCTTTGTAAGATTTTCTTTTTTCTTTTCCAGAATTGAGTGGGTATCGGGATGGGAATGTGGGAGGATGGGAGGATAGATTGGAAAAAGGAAAAATGCCTCCAATCTCATCTTTTGTTTCCAGCCTGGAAGTGACATACAGATGGAACCCATTTTACTAGATAACGCTGAAATGTCACAACAGGGCTTATGCTTTCCGTGTGCAGCATATGGTTTTAAGAAAGAACACAGGCTGCTAGGAATCAGAGCAGAAGCTTATTTTTTAAATCAACTTTTCTGATTTTGAGTCATTTTTAGCAGTTTGATGGGCCTTGAGTAACAAAAGTTGGACTTTTATCTCAGCCTCTTGCAATGATTAATGTGGCATGTTTGATTGAGAATTGCATTTTGTGTACAGCTCCATGCACCTTTGAACAGAAAAGTGATGGATTTGTAAAACTTCTGGTACATTTATGTCCTTTGTCAACATGTGTTGTAATAAAACCTAAGAGCAGTAGTATAATAAGACACATCCATTATTGTGTTTATTATTAAGAATATAAATGTTGTCATTAATGACATCCAAATCTACCAAGTGTTTTCAGATATATTCTGATAAATTACAAAAATATCATAAAACCAATAAAAGATACTATGTCATAATTTTTAAATCACTATAAAACTCTGAAGAGCATCATCTGGAAAAGAAGACTACTCCAGAAACTCAATGTGAGGTGTAGTCGGTGGAAGTTAGTGGTTTTAATAATGAGCTGAGGATGGATTAACTTGGACTGCACATTGGCTCACTGTATAACCTTAGTTTATTTGCTTGCACTTTCTTCCATTTCTCAGACTGCAGGTAAATTTCATCATGAGCTGTTTCTCCTCCGGTTTCACTAAGGTTTATGTGAGTGGTACTGGCTCTGTTCCTGTCAGTCACTAGTCACTATGTCTCATATTTCAGTGTCACATGAGTTTTACATACTGTCCTTATAGTGACTGGGTGAATGGCCAGGTGCCTCTTAAGCAAAAGGAAGGTATCTATAAAGGCACTCAGAACTTTGGGAAACTGAGGTAAGAAGATAACTTGAGGGCAGAAGTTCAAGACCAGCCTGGGCAACATAGTGAGACCCCATCTCTAAATATATATATATATATGAACAAAAATGTTATAGAACAGGTCAGGAGTGGTGGCTTATGTCTGTAATCCCAACACGGTGGGAGGCAGTGGTG
>NW_016805289.1:0-1860 GCF_001698545.2 Rhinopithecus bieti | reverse complement strand
TAAAAGAAAAGAAAAGAAAAGAAAGAGAAGAAAAGAAAAGAAAGAGAAGAAAAGAAAAATGTGGTCTTTTGTGACTAGCTTCTTTCATTTATCATAATGTTTTCAAGGTTCATTGATGTTGTATCAGTACTTCATTTTTTTGTTATTAATGAATAGTGTCCCATTGTAAAGACACACAATACTATATTTATTCATTTTCTTGTTGTTGATGAATAGTATTCCATTGATACACAATATTAAATTTATCCATTCACCCATTGGTCACAATTTAGATTTCTTTTGCCCTTTTGGCTATCATGCGTAATGCTACTATGAACATTTATGTACAAGTTTTTGTGTGGACATATGTTTTCCCTTCTCTTGGGTATATATCTGGGAGTGGAATTACTGGGTCATATGGGAACTCTGTGTTTCACACTTTATGACACTGCCAAACTATTTTTCAAAAATGGTTACATACGAACAGCCCCACCTGCAAGGTTTAAAGGTTTCAATCTCTATGCCCTTGCCAAATTACCTGTCTTTCAAATTGTATCCATTTCTAGAATATTACTTTATTTTGGCTTTGTGTTTCCCTATTCATGACTTTAGCATGTTTTAAATATTCTAGATATATACGATGCCTCTAAAATAATCCAAAAACACTTTTAAAGTCAGGAGAACAGTGAGGTTCATAGCTCTTCATGCCAGTTCCTCCCACAGTTATATTCAGTTCATCAAAGCTATGATAATAATAAAAAAAGGAGGCTTAATTAAGTAACACTATTTTCCACACTGCCAGGGATGCCAATTCAGGAATAAAGTTATATAAGCTGTCACCTAAGTAAAGCCATTTTTTAAATATATTGACATACATTTCAACTATTGAAATTTGGTGTAGCAAAAGCCATAAACAATTGCAGGGTAATAAACTGCAGAGTTTAAGACAAATATTTCTTCTCTCCCACTGAGAAGTCAAATAAAAAGTTAGAAAATATTAATAATATTTTATTATATCCCTAATAAATAAATGAAGGATAGAAGCAATTGTTCTGTGTTTGCACTGATACAAGGGTTTCTTACCACTCATGTATTTCCCTGAAGCTTCTTCCTAAAGGCATTGCTTTTACATTTAGGCAAACTTGGGTTATTGCCAATACTGTATGGTATGAAGTCAGTGAATCCAGACATCAAGGACTATATACTAGAATTATGATTGTGACTTTATTAATACAAGTATTGCATAATATCTAACCATGTGAATTTCTATGTATTCCCTGCCTCAGAGAGCCTTGAATCTCCATCTCGTTTAACTGTAGTTGACCCATGCCACTCTGAAGTTAATTAGGATTTCTCGTTCTTTTAAAATACAAGGACTTAGGAGCAAGCAGATCAGGGCAAATCATAGCTATATTAAATAACCCTTCAGATATTTTTACATAAATAAATATATGTATATATATTTAATGTATTGATACTGTATGTTACATTGAACAACTAGTTTTTCACATTATAATTTTAAGTTCTGGGATACATGTGCAGGATGTGATGGTTTGTTACATAGGTAAACGTGTGCCATGGTGGTTTGCTGCACCTATCGGCCCATCACCTAGGTATTAAGCCTAGCATGCATTAGCTAATTTTTCTAATGCTCTCCCTCCCTGCTCTCCATTCCTGAACAGGCTCCAGTGTGTGCTCTGCCCCTCCGTGTCCATGTGTTCTCATTGAACAACTAGTTTTTTAATATAATTTTGATAACATTTCATATCAATACATCCTTTAAAAATAGCTGTATGATAGTCATTTTAGGAATGTTGTACAATTTAAAAATTAGACCCCTATTGTTGCACATTTAGAACATATATATATATATATATATAT
>NW_016805288.1:0-204 GCF_001698545.2 Rhinopithecus bieti | reverse complement strand
GAATGGTGTAACTTGGTGAGATGAATTAACACAACACAAAGCTGTTTCACAGAAAATTCTTTTTGGTTTCTATAAGAGGATGTTTCCTTTGTCACCAGAGACTTCAATGCGCTCCAAAATAACCTATTGTAGATCCCACGAAAACAGTGTTATGAAACTTCTCAGTGAAAGGAATGGTGTAACTCTGTAAGATGGATTCACACC
>NW_016805287.1:0-224 GCF_001698545.2 Rhinopithecus bieti | reverse complement strand
TATATAGATACACACACACACACATATATAGATACACACACACACACATATAGATACACACACACACAGATACACACACACACACATATATAGATACACACACACACATATATATACACATATATAGATACACACACACACATATATAGATACACACACACACATATAGATACACACACACACATATATAGATACACACACACACAGATACACACACACACACA
>NW_016805286.1:0-762 GCF_001698545.2 Rhinopithecus bieti | reverse complement strand
AGTGTTTAAAGGAATCTATATACGTGCTAAAATTCATTGAACTGTACACCAAAGGGAAAAAATTATTTTTATTGCATAATCATTTAAAAAGTAACAAGAAAGAGGCTCCCCAGGTGATCTCAGTGGGCAGCCCAGGTGAGACACTGATATTGGGGGTGGCAGAGCATATAAGGAGTTTTTTTCTTTATTCTTGAGCACTGGAGAGTGCCGCTGGGATAGGAGCCTTCCTGGGAACCATCAGTGAGGGCGGGACGGGGAGAGGGATGCTCACTCATGGGAAAGCGTCAGAGGGATGAGTGACACATCACTCTTAGTTCATTTCTTTTTTCTTTCTTTTCTTTTCTTTTTTTTTGTTTTGTTTTGTTTTTTGAGATGGAGTCTAGCTCTGTCTCCCAGGCTGGAGTACAGTGGTGCGATCTCAGCCCACTAGGTTCCTCCGCCTCCCAGGTTCAAGCGATTCTCCTGCCTCAGCCTCCTGAGTAGCTGAGATTACAGGAGCCTGCCACCACGCCTGGCTAATTTTTGTATTTTTAGTAGAGATGGGGTTTCACCCTGTTGGCCAGACTGGTCTCAAACTCCTGACCTCAGGTGATCCACCCGCCTCAGCTTCCCAAAGTGCTGGGATTACAGGCGTGAGCCACCAGGCCAGGCCAACAGCAGCCATTCCTAAAGAATAATCAAGGTCCCTCACAAGCTAATCCCAAAAGACTATTTTGCCTCAGGCCTCTCTCCTCTCCCAATACATATCTCCCTCAACTCTAG
>NW_016805285.1:17347-21253 GCF_001698545.2 Rhinopithecus bieti | reverse complement strand
CAACATTGTAAATGTATTTAATGCCATTTAATTGTACACTTAAAATTGGTTAAAATGGTAACTTTTATCTTATATATCTTACCACACACACAAAAAGGTCCATTTGAAAATAAATGGTTGTTCTTAATAGTTTGGAGAGTATTTTTAAAATTATTTGTCGAGTGCGATGGCTTGCACCTGTAAAGCCAGCACTTTGGGAGGCTGAGGTGAGAGGACCACTTGAGCCCAGGAGTTTAGGATCAGCCTGGGCAACATGGTGAAACCCTATCTCTACAAAAAAAATACAAAGAATTAACTGGGCATGGTGGTGCACGTCTGTAGTTCCTGCTACTTGAGAGGCTGAGGTGGAAGAATCGCCTGAGCCCAAGAGGTCCAGGCTGTGGGAAAGAAACCCTCACTCAAAAAAGAAAAATATCATATCAAAGATTTTTTTGTAAAGATCATCTTTTCTCTACTTCATGTTGGCTCTCTACTTTGACAGACATTGATTTTTCTGTAAAACTTATGAAGCTCAAACCATTATGTCGGCACTTTATATTAACTGCTTTTAGTTTTGACATCAGCAAAATTGACTGAAAACTCAATATTGCACCTATTTCAGTACAGAGTCTCTGGTGTGGAAGGATTAGCAAGATAAGCTAAAGAAACTTCTATTGCTCAACATTATCTTCTCAGTCTCATCAAATCAAAGATTGAAAATGTACTCTAGGATGATGTATTTCTGGTGAGATTAGATGACTACACATCTAAAAGTAAAAGTTTTAAGAGTAAAATATGACATAATATGGATATAGAATCTTGAAGAAAGATTCCAACATATTTTATAACAATTAAGTCTCTAGGTACCATTAATAAAGATGACTGTAACCTCAGGGCTAAAAGCATTTGGTTCATTATTCCATGCAAACTCGTTAAAATATAAAGACTAAACTTAGCATCTCGTGTCACCCCTAAAACCTGTTTAAAACTTACGTGATATTGAGTGAGATACATTTCTTTATGGTTTAATAAGTGAATTAGATGTCTTAGTGTGATGATGCCTATATCTACATGCACATAAATGTGTGTATACATAGATCTATATAATATGTATCTATAAATATGTATTTCTATTGGATAGACAATTATTAAACCATTTTTTTTTCTTTGAGACAGCGTCTTGCTCTGTCACCCAGGCTGGAGAGCAGTGGTGCAATCTTGGCTCAGTGCGACCTCCGCCTCCCGAGTTCAAGTGATTCTCCTGCCTCAGCCTCCCAGGTAGCTGGGATTACAGGCGCATGCCACCATGCCTGGCTAATTTTTTGTATTCTTAGTAGAGGCGGGATTTCACCGTTTTAGCCAGGATGGTCTCAAACTCCTGATACTGTGATCCACCTGCCTCGACCTCCCAAAGTGCTGGGATTACAGGCGTGAGCCACCACGCCCAGTCATTAAACCAATTTTATATACAGCTCTTATAGTTTTAATTTTATTTTTGCCACTTAGTGTCAAGAAATTTGTTACTTGGTATAAATAAAACCAAGTTGATTTCTTTAAGCAGTAGGTTCCCACTGGACTTAATAATGTTGTATCATGCCATTATTAATTTGAATAAATTTCTATTATATTATTTTTCAAAATGAACAACAATGCATAAAATCAACAATTGAGTCACTGCAATAGCAGTATAACCATGCTGTTCCTTCAACATGGGGGTTTTTGTTAACAAACTAAACTCTGACAGCTTAATGTATGCAAGATTAAGAAAGAAAATAAAACCACAAGCTAATTTCTTATTATACTTACTTTGTGTATTATACTTAATGGGGTATCAGATTTGTTTTTCTTCTTTCCTAGACACCAGATTATGAGGAACAGTGAGAGTTTAGGTAGAAATGTGGATAATGGTATGGTAATAACTAGAGATTTACAAAATAGGAAAGGTTAAAGGAACTGAGAATATTACTGTTATTTGGATTTTAAAAAACTCTAGGCGAGGCACGTTGGCTCATGCCAGTAATCCTAGCACTTTGGGAGGCCAAGGCAGGCAGATCATCTGAGGTCAGGAGTTTGAGACATGGTGAAACCTTGTTTCTACTAAAAATGCAAAAATTAGCTAGGTGTGGTGGCGCACACCTGTAGTCCCAGCTACTTGGGAAGCTGAGACACAAGAATCACTTGAACCTGAGGGGGCGGAGGTTGCAGTGAGCCAAAATTGCGCCAGTGCACTGCAGCCTGGGCGACAGAGTGAGACTCTGTCTCAAAACAAAAAAACAAACAACAAAAAAAACCTCAATGATGTGCCATAATAAGACGTTAAGTATTGGAAGTGTTCAGAATAATGGAAGAGTAGCAAACAGTGACCACATTAAAAATACAGCAGGTAATGAGTTTCATGAGGATTTACAAGTTGTTTTTTTAAAAAATATTGATTAAATTTATGGCTCTATGATTTTAGCATTTAAGGATGGTTCCTGGAAAAAACAAACAAAAAACACTGCTCAATAATAGGAAAGACTTTTGGTGCTGTATTCTTTGTAGGTTTTAAAAATATGACAGAAACCCATTTAAGGCATGTTCAGGCATAGACAAATTGTAGGAAGGTCACTGAGACTCTGGTAATTTTTTTATTGTGTTAAAATTTTTATGACTCATTTTTCCTGATATGTTGTAGTTTACAAAATAGGGAGCAATTTAAAAAATCAAAACATTAGGTTTTGATATGACAGTTTAATAATTACATAAGGGAATTTAAAATAATGAATGTTATTTTTAAAGTGTTTGAACTATTTGAAAGAGCTTCTATTATTTTTACACTATGAAAAGGTTCACTAATTATATCCCAGGGTTAGTTTTCCCTTGTCTTTACCACAATATTGAAGTCTCTTTCTTGACGATAAAACCAAAAGGTAACTCTTAACTTGCAATTGATGTAGATATTTTGTAACATATATTTAGAAGAATTTCTAAAAACTATTTTTGAGAAAACTGCATGAAAATGGAGTTGGTTTTATTCATGTCAAAATATATAACTTTTGCATCATAAGAGATTTAATGTTTTCATTTCTTAAAATGCTTGACCAAGGCTTTTAGTCATTATATTAGCATCTGTTGTTCCATCTGGAGGACCTAAAAATCCAGTGAATTGTAAATGGGCAGTTCAGTATGAATATGCAAATTAAAGACATTATGAATTCTATGTAAGATGTAAAGAAGTAGCTTACTCTATGCCTTAATTAGAAGACCTTACTATATATTTCTTTATCGTTTGTTGCGTTGATCATCGGGTTCTACTCCAACACATCAACCAGGAATTTTGGTATATAAATGGCATCAAAGACTGTTTACAAATATCATAGACAATGTCTCAAGTGATAAGTGCAATATGTTTTTCAGGGAAGGAAAAAAATACAACTTTCATGAATATTATTTTGAAAACAGAAATGCTGTATATAGTCACTACTGTCTTCTGATGTTAACAATTGAAATTTTGAAACTTTTAATGAGTACTTATTGTTAATGTTCCATTAGATAATTGTGTTCTGTTTACATACTGTCATCATTTGAAGAACATATTTGCTTTATTCACCAAATCTTGACGCATACTCTACACATGAATTTAAATGCTACTATTTCTATTACCCGCCTTCAGAGTCTTCCAGTTTCTAATATTTACTTAAATATTTTGGCTTTCAAAATTTTAGCTATGATTACAAAACATACACTGAGCTTTTATTTTAAAATCGTGGTTTGTGCTGTCAATTTAAGGATGAGAGAAGCACAGAGAAATGTGTTCTTTTTAAAATAGTTATATATAAATACATATATACATATATGTACATATATATGTACACACATATACACACACACACACACACACACACACACACACACACACACACATATATATATATATATTTTGAGATA
>NW_016805285.1:13427-14813 GCF_001698545.2 Rhinopithecus bieti | reverse complement strand
CCCAGGTTCAAGTGATTCTCCATCCCAAGCCCCCCAAGTAGCTGGGATTACAGGTGCCCACCACCATGCCCATCTAATTTTTGTATTTTTAGTAGAGATGGGGTTTCACCATGTTGGCCAAGCTTGTCTCAAACTCCTGACCTCAGGCGATTCACCTGCCTCGGCCTCCTAAAATGCTGGGATTACAGGTGTGAGCCACCGCGCCGGGCCTACTCAGATAATTTTTAAAATTTGTGCTTTTTTTGTTTGTTTATAGCATTCAGAGTTCTAGAGCATAATTACAGAGTATTTCAACAATGCTCAATTTGTAGTGGTTAAATCTTCCACTCCAATGCAGTTGTTGCTCTGTGGTGTAAACATACCAAATGTACCTTCAATGGGAGTTTAAGATTTTTTTTTTTTTTTTTTTTTTGAGACAGAGTCTCGCTCTGTCACCCAGGATGGAGTGCAGTGGCCGGATCTCAGCTCACTGCAAGCTCCGCCTCCCGGGTTTACGCCATTCTCCTGCCTCAGCCTCCCGAGTAGCTGGGACTACAGGCACCTGCCACCTCGCGCGGCTAGTTTTTTTGTATTTTTAGTAGAGACGGGGTTTCACCGGGTTAGCCAGGATGGTCTCAATCTCCTGACCTCGTGATTCGCCCGTTTCGGCCTCCCAAAGTGCTGGGATTACAGGCTTGAGCCACCGCGCCCTGCCAAGATTTTTTTTTATATGTATTTCTGTACTTTGGAAATAGTTTCTGGTGGGTGGGTGTAGCAGAGGAGACTCTTATTGGTTAGTATAGAGCTGTTGCTGCAGAGCAACTGCTCAGCCAGGAATTCAGTTTCCCAGTCCCTCTTGCTTCTAGGTGGAACCATGTGACTAGTTCTTATCAATGAATGTAAAGGAAAGAATGTCATTTCTGAGCCAATGTAATGAAGAAGTAGATATGCTTTTTTGCCTGTCTCTCTTTCTCCATCAATTACCAGATGCAGACAATGCCAGCATTTTAAAAGATGGAAGGTGCCCAGGTCTCTAAATCACATAATGTGGGGAATTTGGTCACTGACCAGAGAGATTGTCACTGAATGACTTCAGGAGTGAAAAATGTGTCTCAGTTAGATTAAATCACTGAAGTGGTGAGGTTTATTTGAATGGCAGCTAGCCTTACCCTAAATAGCAGTGTGAGGCAAGTTTTACCAATGCAAAGTCATTTGAATAAAAGAGAAATTTATTGTAAAGTCACAAATGATCTAAAACTGAAACTGCTAAGCTGCACAGCTGCCACTTTCCTGTTCGAATGCTTCTTTCTACACGGTTTCTCCATCTGCTATGCACTTAACAGATCTCTGAATGTTCAGTCTATACATTTTTCTTTTTTTTTCCTTTTTTTTTTTTTTTTTTTTTTT
>NW_016805285.1:5976-9314 GCF_001698545.2 Rhinopithecus bieti | reverse complement strand
AGTAAGTTGGGTGCTGTCAATTACATGAGCATCCCTTTAAAGCAGATGATAATTTGATGATGTTAATCATGATGATGATTACTAGCATTTATTGAATGTCTACTATATGTACCACTCTAAGCACCTTGCATATACTACCTAATTTAAACTGGCTCATAGATGACACAGTAGCTTAGAGTGTGCTATTTGTTGACTGTATTTTACCGTGTACTTCAATTTGACAGACAGTGTAGATGTACTAAATTCATTCTCCATTCACTTTACAAAAATTGACTGAGTTCTTATTGATGTGCTGTGCTGGACAGTGTGAAAAATCAAAGGGTGAATCAGGCAGAGACCTCTTCGATCAGATATTATTGAGCAGAAGAGGTAAATTATGCACACAATAGGGTGCAAGATGAAAAGTGGCATGAGAGAAATGATCATAAAGGGTAGTGGGAATTCTGAGATGGTCATGAAAAGTTTCCTGCACAAGTGGAATTTGAATTTGTCCTCGAAAGAGTGAAATCTGGACAGGGAATGTCAATTTAAAAATAAAAATCCAGACTTTGTAAGGTGGGGAGACTATTGCAATTGTGAAGCTACTCTAACTATAAGATCTACAAGTCTTTCAAAGTTAGGCAAAAAGATTTTTCTTTCATAGGGAGAAGTAAACAAGGCTAAGGAAAAAAAAAAAAAAAAAAAACAAATGTAGGGAAGGGGGATGAAAGGGAGTGGCAAGATGTGACAGCGGATCCCAGAATGTTTAACCCTAAGGCCAGTATAGTCTCTGGAAGGGGGCTATTAAGAGGGGTTGTATGCTGCTTCAGGCTAAGATGGTGCAAAGCTCGGGGATCTGGAGGAAGGACAGAATGTTAACCATCTTTCTTTAAGAAGCATTATGTTCTGATGGATCACTGGGGGCAAAACAGTTCATAATTATTTATGAGGCAAAGAATGGGAATTTTGAGTCTTTGTGTATGGCCCTGTCATAGACAAGCCAGGGGAACACCTGTGAAGCAGGGTGGTTCTGCACAGTAAGCCATTTCCCAAAACACAAAAGGATGTGGGGATTTATTAAACTTCACCCTTTTCCAAGATCACTGGTCTTGGGTAAAGTTCAACATTGTCAAGCGTATGGGAGGAAAACTCAGTGAGGACTTAAAGAAAGAGATATTCATGGGAAGGTTTCATTTAGCTGGGATGTTGACATTATGAAGGAACGCAGTAATAAATGATGATGGCTACCCTTTTTGAACTGCCAAGTCCTTTTCTAAGGTTACAAACTATCAGCTCATTTAATCTTCATAGTCATCCAATGATACAGTTACAATTATTCTCCCCATTTTACAGACAAAGAATCTGAATCCCTCAGAGTTTAAGTAACTTGATGACACTCCTAGTAAGAAGTACAACAGGGACTCCAACTTATGAAGCCACTATAAGCCTGACAGAGCTGTTTCAGTCTCTTTTCATGACTTCAAACTTTCACTTTATACCAAAGGGAATGGAATAAAACTGCTTGGACAAGAGCAAGAAGACATGCATCCATTTTTCACATTCCAAAATAATGAACTCCAACACATACATATAAGAGAAGCAGCTGGACATAGAAGAACTTAGAAAAACAGAAAGTCCAAGTTTGGATGTGGTGCACAAGAAACAAGAGCAGCCGATGGAGCTTGACAAAGCAGTGTGGCGATAACAGGAAAGGTTCTGAGGGCAGGGAACAGAACAATGGAGCTAGTCAAGACAGAAGGGCCCACTGTGTCTGCTTTCTGTTTTTGTGAGAATGAGGATGGGGTGGAGATTAGGGTTAAATTTAACACTGTTATCTTTGTAGGCCCAGGTTTCTGGGGTTCATATCTCTGTGAATGAGACTATCACAGGTCTGTGAGGTATTTTGGGGATTTGGCAAATGCCTGCCTGATTAGCATTTTTGTAAAAAAAAACTATTATTATTTTGAGACAGGGTCTGGCTCTGTCGCCCAGGCTGGAGGCATGATCATGACTCACTGCTCCCTCCGCCTCCTGGGCTCAAGCAATCCACCCACCTCAGCATCCCAAGTAGCTGGGACTATAGTTGCATGCCACCACAACCAGCTATTTTTTTTGTAGAGACAGGGTTTTACCGTGTTGCCCAGGCTAATCTCGAACTACTGGGCTCGTGTGATCCACTTGCCTCGGCCTCCCAAAGTACTGGGATTACAGGCATGAGCCACCGCGCCTGGCCTGGATTAGCTTTTAAGAGCAACCCTGAGCTACCCTGAAGACATCTCAACTAGTACAGTTTAGTCCTCCAGAGTTGAGGACAGTTGCCGAATCCAACACACATTCAACTCTCCTTCCCTTTACCAGCTACATTTGCATTTACTTCTATAAATCATAGCTATAATTGTTTTTCCTAATAATTATCTTATGATTCAATACACTCAGTCCAGTGAGCCCAGGAATGCATAGTACATGATTCTAAATTTTATTTAAAATATTTATGACTTCGAAATGTAAAGAATTTAACTAAATTCATCTACTAGAAATCATATTTTGGGAAGAAACCCTGATTGCTGTAACCAACAGAGATTTTATTAGAAATGTAATATAATAATAAAAGCAATTAACCTTTACTGAGGCCATCCTATGTCCCTGAACTGATGGTAGTCACTTTCACATCCTTTTTCATCCTCCCAGGAACCTATTAGTAGAAGATATGGTTTCTATTTTACAAATGAACAAATTAAAGTTCTGAGAAGTTGATCTCGTTGACCAAGCAGTTGTTCTTTAGGCCTTAGAGCCAAGTTTTGAACTCAAACCTCTCTAACTTTAAAAGTCCTTTAAGCCATTCTACTTGGAATCAATTACTCACATTTTCAAGACTACTCAAGAGCAGCTATGCTACCTAATACCTGTGTAACGTTGGGAACAATATTTAACTACCCGTTGACTTAGTTTCTTCATCTGAAAAGTAAAGGCAATCAGAACTTCCTTAGAGGATTTTTGTGAAGATTAAATAAATTAATACATGTAAACTATTTTAAAGTTATACAGAGCTACTATTTTATAAGTGTTAGCTATGATGATTGATGATTATGATGACAATGACGTCATACTCTCTTTTTCAAGTGAATAGCCATACTCAAAATGTCATTATGATTTTGTATGCTAAACAAAAACTACGGAAAATTAGGAGTATTAGTTTGCTCTTAATTAAATTTACATGTAAGTTTCTTTTAATCATAAATTTGGAAATCTCTTTTGTGCCTCCCATTATACTTCTTAGTCTCTAAAATAAAATTGGCATTTTATTTGAGACCACAGAATGGCAGTTTTGACAATTGGATTTTTAAAACCTTTTTTTTAAA
>NW_016805285.1:0-2412 GCF_001698545.2 Rhinopithecus bieti | reverse complement strand
ATATATATATATATTTTTTTTTTTTTAATAGAGATGTGGTCTTGCTCTGTTGCCCAGGCTGCTCTGTTCTTGGACTTCTGGCCTCAAGCAGTCCTCCCTCCTCAGCCTCCCAAAGTGCTGGGATTACAGGCCTGAGCCACTGCACACAGTCAAGACTGGTCTTTTAACATCTAAGTAGAGACCTAATCTTGTTTTATGTCTCTCTCTATCTGTCTGTCTCTCTGTCCCCTGACATGTAGTCATTTTATTCCAAAGGTTGGTAGTTGCATGAACTGTAAAAATGGAAACATAAAAATAACGCAAACTTTCTGGGGTCCCTTTACTACCCATATTCCCATACCTTGTCTCACCTACAACAGGTAAACAGAATCTTGGAGAGCAAGTGCTGTGGAGTAGTCACTGCATCCAAGGTAGAGATTAGTAAAATGGTTCATCGAAAATAATTCTTCTATAAAGTGGACAGGCCTCTTCTCCATTAGGTTTAACTGTGTTTCTGACTGTGTATAGGAGAAAATGTGTCCTCAGATTTCCACCACAGGGTGATTCTACTATTAGTACATACAAATCTTTGTTAGACTTTCTGTTTCTTTATTGTTCAAAGGTACAATATAAGGAATAGGGGTAGTCTATATTTCAATGTAAAATATATGGCACTTTATATATGTGTATATGTATGTGTGTTTATGTGTATGTTATGTATAGAAGATTGATATGGCCTATATCTACATAAATTACATGATAGATATATAAATGTATCTGTGTATATGTGTAAATAAGTCTAATGTGTACTTTTAATCCATATATTTGTATTTCGTATGTGTGTATGTATATATAAACCTATATTTTCATTTCTTGTAATAAAATAATTAACATGAAAACAGATTCAGAAGAGAAACTCTTGGTAAATGTATAGGTTTGTCTCTTAATAAGATGTTAGATATGCTATAGATTTCATAGTAAAGATAACATCCCTCAAATACCAAGAGAATAGAATGATTATACTAGGGTGCAAATTCTAGCAAATTAAAAGAAATATCTGCATGATCCATGTTTCTAATTATCTGACAGAGTGTTTGCTGTTAATAACTTTTCTGGAAGCCACAAACACAGCAGTAGCACTCGATTATGATGCAGTCTACAATATAACACAATGCAGTTTTTCTGCTGCCTTCGAGATTACATAGGCAGCAGAGCCTACCATAATGAACTGTCCCGAAAACTCAAAGTGCTTTTTGCAGCAATTTTGCATTTGAGTATTCAGATTTTACAGTGTATGAAGTCTGACTTGAATGTGCTCTACCTCAGTAATTCTCATTTCAAAATATTCACGTTAAAAACATTCAAATCTTCCTTTTTTTGATTGAAGACCATGCTAATAAAAAAGCACATACAATATTGCAAATAAATAGTCATAGTGAACTAAGAACTACATGGAACACCGAGATTCTTCAAGGTATGCTAATAACTTTTTGTTGAGTAGATTTCTTGTGCTGCAATACACATGTTAATAAGTATTTCATCCTCACACAAGGTGCTCGGTGATGAACACACTAGCCCAGAATTATCAGCATACATTTATTCGGTTATCCACTTGTAATCAAGAAAACATATTATTCATTTTCTCTTGATATTTTGGTTCATATTATCTAAGTATATGTTTATAGCGTTAATAATATTATAATTCACAAATGTGATGCATAAATAGAAAAGATTTCAAAGATTCTCAAAATCTCTGTAATTTTTTTCCCATTACCAACATCATTCCCTTTTTGCTACTACATTTATCCTAATTAGAAAAGTAGCAGAGGGTTTGAAAGAAGAAAAAAGAAAAGGAAAAGTGAAGTCTTCCCAATAAGAAATATTATGGTAAATACTACCACATCAAATTATCATTAGTGGGAATTAGAAGGAGCCCCTTAAATGTACATATAATGCTATTTTTTAAAGGCTTAAAATATTTTATTTCAAGTTTTGACAGTATCCTATGTTACTCTTTCAACATTTTAGAAACTTTTGCAACTCAGTTTGTTTCACATGAAATAAGAACTTAGCTGATCTCTTTTGCACTCACTGTGGGACATTGCATTAATTGTTAGCCATAGGACAACAATTAAAAAATAATTTCAGCCGGGCGCGGTGGCTCAAGCCTGTAATCCCAGCACTTTGGGAGGCCGAGACGGGCGGATCACGAGGTCAGGAGATCGAGACCATCCTGGCTAATACGGTGAAACCCCGTCTCTACTTAAAAATACAAAAAACTAGCCGGGCGATGAGGCGGGCGCCTGTAGTCCCAGCTACTCGGGAGGCTGAGGCAGGAGAATGGCGTAAACCCAGGAGGCAGAGCCTGCAGGGAGCTGAGAGCCGGCCACTGAACTCCAGCATGGGTGGCAGAGCAAGACTCCGTCTCAAAAA
>NW_016805284.1:0-1589 GCF_001698545.2 Rhinopithecus bieti | reverse complement strand
ATCTCAGCTCACTGCAAGCTCCGCCTCCCGGGTCCACGCCATTCTCCTGCCTCAGCCTCCCGAGTAGCTGGGACTACAGGCGCCCGCCACCTCGCCCAGCTAGTTTTTTGTATTTTTTAGTAGAGACGGGGTTTCACCGTGTTAGCCAGGATGGTCTCGATCTCCTGACCTCGTGATCCGCCCGTCTCGGCCTCCCAAAGTGCTGGGATTACAGGCTTGAGCCACCGCGCCCGGCCGGGATTTCACTGTGTTAGCCAAGATGATCTTGATCTCCTGACCTCATGATCCACCCGCCTCGGCCTCCTGAAGTGCTGGGATTACAGGTGTGAGCCATCACACCCAACCCTATTGGTGTATTTATTGCTTTCTTTCTAGACTATAAGTTTCCTCAAAATTAGAGCTCGTTCATCTTTCTTTTTTTTTTTTTTTGAGACAGAATCTCACTCTGTCACCCAGGCTACAGTGCAGTGGTGCGATCTCAGCTCACTACAACCTCTGCCTTCTGGGTTCAAGCGATTCTCATGCTTCAGCCTCCCAAGTAGCTGGGACTACAGGCGCATGCCACCATGCCCAGCTAATTTTTCGTATTTTTAGTAGAAACAGGGTTTTGCCACATTGGCCAGGCTGGTCTCAAACTCCTGACCTCAAGTGATCCGCCCCCCTTGGCCTCCCAAGAGTGCTGGGATTTCAGGCATGAGCCACCGCATCCGGCCTGATTGTTCATCATTCAACAGATGTATTAGACAGTGTTAGACACTAGAGCTATTGGGTGAACAAAATGGAAGCAGTTTCCACCTTCAAGGAGTGTAAAGTGGAATGAGAGAGAGATGAGGTGGGGGGATTGCTCAGAGAGAGTAATTTCCTTACAGTTGCGCTGCAGGCCATGAAGCAAGGACAAGAATACTGTGGAAATACTACTAGGGACCCTATTCTAGCCTGATGAGAGTGACATTGAAACTGAGACCTGGAATATGTGTTAAGGAAAAGAAGATTAGAAGACTGAAGAGTAAAGGGAAGGGTGTTGAATGTTCATGGTTGAGGCACCAGCATATGTAAAAGAAATGAGGCAGAAAGGACCTAGAACCCTTATGAAACTGAAAGAAGCACAGGGTGAGTGTAACATAAACTAGTTGCATAGTTGGAGAGAGAGTAGTACAAATGAAACTGTAGAGGTAGATTCTGTTTTGACCCTTTAAGGATGGAGAAGTCAGTTTAGCGGACTACACTCAGCAGTAAAAATAACATTGAATTGATAGAAAACATAAAATGTGTCATACATAGTAAAGATAAGTAATGAAATTTGTGTATCTCATATGTACATGTAGATGTATACTGGGTTATGAGGTATAATTTATCTTACTGTGGGCTGGATTAAAAAGAAAAAAGTTGTTTTTTTTTTTTTTTTTTGAAACAGAGTCTCACTCTGTTGCCCAGGCTGGAGTGCGGTGGTGCGATCTCGGCTCACTGCAAGCTTTGCCTCCCAGGTTCAGGGCATTCTCCAGCCTCAGCCTCCTGAGTAGCTGGGACTACAGGCGCCTGCAACCACGCCTGGCAAATATTTTTGTATTTTTAGTAGAGACAGGGTTTCA
>NW_016805283.1:0-1587 GCF_001698545.2 Rhinopithecus bieti | reverse complement strand
AAGAAGAAGAACTTAATAAATGGTAGTTGGTTACAGAAAAAAGTGTTTATTTTGAACTTTTAAGATCTTAAATTATTTTATTTAGGGAGGTACTAGTTACAGTGAAAAGAGCATGGACTTTTTCTCTTACCCAGCTTTGTGATGTTAGAAATTGAACCTTAGTTTTTTCATCTAGATTTGGTAGACTACTCTTGGTGGTAGTTACGAGGATTTAATGAGTTACTGAATAAAAGGTATCTAATAGTTCCTAGCACCTAAATGGCACATAATGTATGTTCATTCCTTATTTCCTGGTTAATTTGTTGGGTTTCTCTCACATGTACATATATTATACACACATACTACGATCAGCATGAGATTGGTTTTTTGGCCTCTAATTTTTGGTTGCATTGAAAATTAAAAGTATTTTAACTAAAAGTTCTAGTTAGAACCTCCTTAAGACACTGATTCTTATCTATACTGTTGCTTATGTATAGATCTTTCCCTGGAAAAGCACAAAGTAGGGGGAGTGGGAGATCACATTGTGATTATGAATGTTGTCCCTGTGGAAAATGTAGAGTAGTGTACAAATAAACTTAGTATTTTACAGTGCCATTTTTGAAGCGCTAAGAATAGATTGGATATTTTGTATATTTCCAAGTTATTCTGGGATAAATATGGAAAATGTATATTGTTATGAACTGTGTTTTATTAAATTATCTTAGTATATCCTGAAAGCACTTAATTACTATTGCTTGAGCTTTTCGCTCAACTTAGAAATACTGTGATTACTTAGAGTTGTTAATGTGATTCTTGTTATAATTTGGAAAAATATGCTAAATAGGATGACATGAATAAAAATCATGTGTGGTATTTTCCTAATAGATGGTTTTATTTTAGTTTCCTATATTTAGTTCTGGCTTATGGGATTTTCATTTTTGCCCCAGATGTTTCAGATAGCTTTTGGGCTTTCTCATCCTTTCCACTAAAAATATTTTTTGTCATGTCTTTTAGGATATATATTTTCAGCTATCTATCTGAAAAATTCTAATTCTGATATAGCTTTTACATATGAAGTATTCAGTACCTCCTTTTGAAAAGTAAATACAACTGTGTTTTGAAAGAAGTTCTGTGAGTTTTCACAGAGAACTGTTTGTAGTGTTATGTTGAAACTGGTTTTTAAAAACCTTATCTAATTATTGAATTGGTCATAGTTAACTTTTGATTCATGTAATATCTCTGCATGTAATAGTCTCTGTTTAGAAGTAAAATATCAAGTGACAAATAATTGGAGTTTTGAAAACTTGAAGGGCTACACTTTGATGATAGATGTGGAAAAATATCTTTTAAGAAGATTAATCTTAATATGTAATAGTGATAGGAAATGACACATAGAGGTGAGAGATCAGATTTGCAGTGACTGCATTTGATACTGTTACCTTTGGTATTAGGGAAAAGTGAATTTAAGGTTTTGAAATGTTTTTAAAACCTTCATAGGAGATAGTAACAATTACTTTTGCTAGCGTTTGTCCTATAAGAGAATAGCTGTGAGGGCAAAGTAACGAGTTTGGGATTATGCATTTTTTGAGGTAAGATATATTTTATTTT
>NW_016805282.1:0-241 GCF_001698545.2 Rhinopithecus bieti | reverse complement strand
TGATAGCATGCCTGGCTAATTTTTGTATTTTTTGTAGAGATGGAGTTTCACCATGTTGTCCAGGCCAGTTGTCCAGGCCAGTCTCGAAATTGTCAGCTGAAGCAATCCTCCTGCCTCGGCCTCCCAAAGTGCTGGGATTACAGGAGTGAGCCTCCACACCCAGTCCAATTATTATTATTATTTTCTGAGACAGAGGCCCTCTCTGTCACCCAGGGTAGAGTACACTGACGGGATCTTGGCT
>NW_016805281.1:0-241 GCF_001698545.2 Rhinopithecus bieti | reverse complement strand
GTGGATACACTGTCTTCAAAAAACCCATCTCACGTGCAACAACACATATAGGTTAAAAATAAAGGGATGGAGGAAAAATCTACCAAGCAAATAACAAACGGAAAAAAAGCAAGGATTGCAGTCCTGGTTTCTGACAAAACAAATTTTAAAGCAACAAAGATCAAAAAAGACAAACAAGGGCATTACCTAATAGTAAAAAAATTCAATTCAATAAGGACATGTAACTACCATAAATATATAT
>NW_016805280.1:0-1375 GCF_001698545.2 Rhinopithecus bieti | reverse complement strand
ACTTTGGGCTGTATGACCATTTTCATGATATTGATTCTTTCTATCCATGAGCATTGGATGCTTTTCCATTTGTTTCTGTCCTCTCTTACTTCCTTGAGCAGTGATTTGTAGTTCTCCTTGAAGAGATCTTTCACATCCCTTGTACGTTGTATTTCTAGGTATTTTATTCTCTTTGTACAAATTGTGAATGGGAGTTCACTCCTGACTTGACTCTCTGTTTGTCTATTATTGGTGTATAGGAATGTTTGTAATTTTTGCACATTGATTTTGTATCCTGAGACTTGCTGAAGCTGCTTATAAGCTTAAGGAGATTTTAGGCTGAGATGATGGGGTTTTCTAAATATACAATCATGTCATCCACAAACCTAGACAATTTGACTTCCTCTCTTCCTATTTGAATACCCTGCATTTCTTTCTCTTGCCCAATTGCCCTGTTCAGAAGTTCTGATACTATTTTACATAAGAGTGGTGAGGGAGAGCGTCTTTGTCTTGTGCCAGTTTTCAAAAGAAATGCTTCCAGCTTTTGCCCCTTCGGTATGATATTGGCTGTGGCTTTGTCATAAATAGCTCTTATTATTTTGAGATGTGTTCAATCAATATGTAGTTTATTGAGAGCTTTCTGCATGAAACAGTGTTTAATTTTATCGAAGGCTTTTTCTTCATTGATTCAGGTAATCATGTGGTTTTTGTCATTGGTTCTGTTTATGTGATGGATTACATGTATACATTTGTGTATGTTGGACAAGCCTCGCATCCCAGGTATGAAGCTGACTTGATCATGGTGGATAAGCTTTTTAATTTGCTACTAGATTCAGTTTGCCAGTATTTTATTGAGGATTTTTGCATTGATATTCATCAGGGATTTTGCCTGAAATTTTCTTCTTTTGTTGTCCCTCTGCCAGGTTTGGTATCAGGATGATGCTAGTCACATAAAATCAGTTAAGGAGGATTCCCTCTGTTTCTATTGTTTGGAATAGTTATAGAAGAAATGGTACCAACTCCTCTTTGTAACTCTGGTAGAATTTGACTGTAAATTCATCTCGTCCTGGGCTTTTTTTTTTTTTTTTTGGTTGGTAGTCTATTAATTACTGCCTCAATTTCAGAACTTATTGTTGGTCTATTCAGGGATGTGATTTCTTTTTAGTTTAGCCTTGGGAGGATGTATGTGTCCAGGAATTTATCCATTTCTTCTAGATTTTCTAGTTTATTTGCATAGAGGTGTTTATAGTATTCTCTGATGGTAGCTTGTATTTTTATGGGATCAGTGGTGATATTCCCTTCATCATTTTTTATTGCATCTACCTGATTCTTCTCTCTTTTCTTCTCTATTAGTATGGCTAGCAGTCTATGTATTTTGTAGATCTTTACAAAAAAA